>NW_019744131.1:0-21766 GCF_002891405.2 Cryptotermes secundus
CTTCTCCTGATGAAATGGAAAGTTGTGTGGAAGTCTCTAGTCAAATAGTTTTAAACTTGGATCATTCTTCTGCTAATGAAATGGAAAATTGTGTGGAAGTCCTAGTCAAACAATTTTAAACTTGGACCATTCTTCTTCTGATGAAATGGAAAGTTGTGTGGAAGTCTCTAGTCAAACAGTTTTAAACCCGGACCATTCTTCTTCTGATGAAATGGAAAATCACGTGGAAGTCTCTAGTCAAACGATTTTAAATTTAGACCATTCGTCTTGTGATGAAATGGAAAATTGTGTGGAAATCTCTAGTCAAGCAATTTTAAACTTGGATCGTTCTTCTTGTGATGAAATGGGAAGCTGTGTGGAAGTCTCAAGTCAAGCAATTTTAAATTTGGACCATTCTTCTCAGGGTTCTGTTTTAAATTCAATTAATTCTGTAGCTAATAGATCATCTAATAGAATAAGACGAACACCTGTAACAAGAAATAGGGATTTTTTATGGTGACTCAGTCTCCTGGGTCAGTTAGTGATCTTAGGAGTAATGGTTTAGGTAATTTTAACAATACTTGTAGTGCTAATTTTGACGATAATCATTTGAAATTAAGTTCCCTGAGCTATGACAGTAAGAGATACACATTTCATTCTTCTGGTGATAATTCTCTTAATATATATCATCAAAATATCAGGGGCTTACGAGGTAAAACCAATGAATTAATTAGCTCCCTACATCCTGAGCTGCCGCATGTGTTTCGTCTAACTGAACACCACTTAAATTATAATGATCTGGGCTGTACTTATATAGAACATTATAAATTCAGTGCTGCTTATTGTACGAAAAATTTTAAATTAGGTGGATCATGCATATTTGTACAGGAAAAACTAAAATTTTTAAATGTTAATTTAAGTGCCTTTTGTAAAGATAAAGACCTTGAAGTTTGTGCGGTGAAACTTCCTTTTCTGCATGGTAATATTTGTGTTCTATCTATTTACAGAGCACCATCCGGTAATTTTGCTTATTTTCTGAAGGGATTAGACGCCATTTTAAATTTCTTGCATGATACTAAGTTGGAACTGATAATATGTGGTGATATCAATATAAATTACCTAACTGATAGTAATAACAAGAAACAATTGGATGTTCTATTATCTTCTTTTAACCTTTCTAGTATAGTAGATTTTCCTACTAGGATCCAAATCAACTCAGCCTCTGCTATTGATAATATTTTTATTGATCTTCACAGACATGGAAATTATACTATATGTCCTCATGTTAATGGACTGTCTGACCATGATGCCCAAATCTTATATATGAATAACATCGTTTTACATAACCGAAATAGCTGTAGGCATTTTGTGAGGAAATTCAGTAAAGCTTCTAGAAATGAGTTCTTGACTCAATTAAGTTATGAAACTTGGGATAACGTATTTGTTGATCAGAATATTGATTCAATTTTCAATTCATTTCTTAATACTTATTTTAAAATATTTAATTTTAGCTTCCCTAAAAAATTAGTTATGAATAATATGAAATATAACCCTTGGATGACGAGGGGCATAAAGACCTCATGTCAACATAAAAGAGAGCTCTATTTNGTGATTTGTATTTTCATAAGTGTACTGGTAGGCCTAACCTACAAGTAGTGTGTTACTTTGTCTTAAGAAAGCTGATTTGTATTTTCGTAAGTATACAGTAGGCCTAACCTACAAGGAGTGTGTTATTTTATATCTTAAGGAAGTCGATTTGTATTTTCACAAGTGTTATTTATATCTTACATAAGTTGTTTGTATTTTCGTAAGTGTACAGTAGGCCTAACCTACAAGAAGTGTGTTATTTTATATCTTTAGTAACAGGTCTACCTCCTACACTGCTCCCTCCTTAAGGCTATTCATCCCAAAGCGCCTATAGGCTCACTCTTATGTCATCTTTTCCAGTTGGTGCAGGTGCTCCTACATCTCTGGCTTCCTCCACAATGTTTTGAAATTCGTTTTTCAAATCCTGACAGAAAATCCGATACTTCACTTCATGATCTCATGCCTGATATTTTGCCGAAGGCCTCACAAAATGTCACCTTTCTTCGTAGGTGTTGCTTAGGGCTTTGTTCCTTATGCTGTTGTTGCATTCCAGTTTTTCCCAATGTCTCTTCATGAATGTCCATCCTTTCTAGGTTCCCTGTACGGTACTGTCCTTGTCTGGTCCCTGATGAGCATGCTGGAATAGCACAGTGTGGTGCCCAACTTCTCCAAGGACCCACCATTGCCTTGGGACCATTTCTTCAGGTAGCCAGAGGCACCCTAGAGCTAGATGCTGGTCTCCATACCACTTCTTCAGTGATCTGACAGTTTGCACTGTAGCCTCTTCCTTAAAGACCTTACCATGCTATGCCTTGGAGTCTTTATTTCTTCAGGATTTGCTTCCATCTCTTCTGAGTAGACCCCTGATGCCTCTCCGTCAGCCTGCATCCCTTTTCACCAGGCTCCCATTTCTGTTATTATCTCCTTATGGTGAGAGACCATGTTTTCCTGCATGGCATTTACCTTGGCCATAAGGCATTCTGACTTCTGTTCTATCTGTTGTATTTTAGTGTCCTGTTGCACTGATTTTCATCCATGATATGTATACAGTGGCCGTCTTGTAGTGTACTCAATTTCACCTGTTACATAGTGCCATCATCAGGTGCCCTAATTATGCTAATCTACTGCATTGCTTGCCTTTATAAAATTATTTAAAAAGTGCGTATTTGTCAACTATAATAAATTTACACACACTGAAACTTGTTAAGATTATTCATCTTATTTGTCTTAATTAAAACTTGCGTGTGGTTCTTCCACTATGGGGGTCGTTTTTCTTATATTCTGTGTAAACCATGTCCTGTAATGTGTGTTCCCTTTGTCCCACTTTTAACTCCTCAGCATGGACAACTGTGGAAAACACAGTTACCAACAGTACTTCCACACTTGCATGTTGATTTGTTGCTGTGGAGACATGGTTGTTTGCAACTGTTACCTAGTAACAGGTCTACCCAGTACAATACATATGCACAATATTTCTTCGAACATGGGCGTTCAAGGTTTATTATGTTGGCTACATCTAAGAATCCAAAGATGCTGAAGTCCATAAAAACATATACTGTGATCACAGTACTTCTACATTACATGAAAAATAAATCCTCACCTTGAATTCTGCATATTATAAAGAAGTGATGGTACAATCTTGTCCATATGAACTGCTTCCCAGATGTTTTCAACCAGATCATCACATACAGTCTTCCTGACCACACCCTAAGACAGTGAATTTATTTTAATGTCAGAGTAGGACAATCTGCAAGGAACACTATTAAGAAGATTCTGAGGGAACCTGTTAACAAATACCTTACTTCAGAAAATCTTAATGTTTTGTACATAACATAAACTTTATACCTAACTGAGCAGTAAGAAAAAAGTCTGAAGGAATTTTCAATTTTTGTGCATACTGACTAAGGTATTTAAAAATTAACTTTGACTCTACATTCAGGTCTCAGCCTTCATTGGAAAACACAATTACAAACACTGTTTTCAATTTTATTAAATCAAAGTTCAATAGAATCTATTCAAAGGTTAACATTTTTGAGCCTAACCTTGGCATCCATCTCACATAAAACATCATAAGCAATATTAGTTTCCATGACAATCCATTAAACCACTGTTTCTCAACCAGAGGAATGCACAGAGATATACATCCTACTGGTGGGACTTGTTGATCAGATGGATGGGACAAAAGATCTTGAAAATAATAAGTTCCATTTATGAGTAATAAAATAATGAAATATATGTACAACATACACTCACATAATTTTGTTACAAACAGAAGCTCTGTCTACAAGTTATGAACGTACAAGACATGTGACTACTGTTTTTCAGAACACAGTTTTACATGTCACATTAAGACAGTCACTGCCGATGTGATGTGGCAATACAATATGACTGTGGTCTCAACCACATTACTTCTTGAAAAACACTGACATGAAAATGTGTCTTGACAACATTTTGACTGTTTCGTAATTTTCATAGAAAATGTGATGAAAGGTGAGTGTGATGTGGCAACACAGTATGGATTCTTTGTCTATGAACTCCACCATGTAAATTGTTAATTGACATTAAGATGAAAATGTTCCTTGGTAATATTTCAACCGGTACATAATTTTTTCATGAAAATTATGCATTGGTCATTATTTTACTAAGGGTACACAGATGTACTTAATTTTTCCCCAAATTTCTTGTTGAAAGGTAGGGTTGCATAAATTACATAGAGGTATGAATTATGACTACATACAAGGTACTGTAAAAATCCAATTGTTGTGAAAATTTAAAGCTTTATTGTAACTATAAAAGGCTATGGCTTTTTGATAAACTGACCAATGAGACATAAGATGCAGAATGCAATGCTCATACGTGCAGATGAGCAGTGTAATTATCAAAGAGGTCCAATGATCACGAATTTTAAGTTGCATCTATTCAGAACACTAGTTTTACAAATGTGCATCATATAAAAGTATGAACTACTAACCTGTAAACCTTTAATGCCTGCAAGCCTGATTTTGTCTCTAAGCTCAGGTTCATTATCATTACTGTGGCACATGGAAGAAAACTTGGACACAAAGAAATCATAACGTCGGTGATAGGATGGAGTATCTTCTTCAATGTTGGCAAATCTCACAAACTACAACAAAACAAAAACAAAAAAGCTATTCTGAGTCACTCTGAGTGGCTGCTTCAACCATTTTTCTGAATACCATTATTATTTAGTTCCTTTGCTGTCTATACACACTATAGAATGATAAAATGAATATACAAACTACTGTCATCCTAGGGACATTCAGTTAATACAAATTTGAGGCAACATCAGTGATATTTCAAATATGCCTTATTTGTTATATATTACTTGACAGGCACCAAGGTGTCAGCAACATGTCTAATTCCAGCCTCTTACAGACATGTGCAAGTATTGCTTCTGACCCACTCCTTCCAGGATGTGTCAGGCTATGCCAATGCCACACATTGTCTCTGAGTGAATCATTTTAGGTACAGTAATTCATAGCTATACTATATCCTGGTCTTCTTCTGAACTAGCAAATGAGATTCAGATCTTCCCTTGAACATGGATGGTTAACTGCCCAAGGCAAAATGTTGGGACAATTAGACATCCAGGAGAAATGAATGTGATTCAAACTTTGGTCAATACCACATACCATTTTACAGTTAGACACACAAGTGACCAATACACAAACTTGGGAGAGAGAGAAACTCAGTATTAACCCACCAGAGACTAGACAAATTGCATTATTACTTTTATGAACCACCGAAAAAGATAGTTACATTAAGTTTGACAAAATAACGAACTGAAAACAAATGTGTCTTTTATTCAAAATTATTAACATTACTGAAATTGAGATATGAAGATGCTAGAGTCATAGCCATAACATATATGTAACACTAATTGTGTACTTCTGATGTAATGTGAACAGTGCTGGGCGTAATAGGAATGCTCTTATGTGTACGCATTACAGTCGTTACTTCAAATCTGACAGTGGAAAAATTGTAATAATAGAAGGGTGAACTCTTCTAGCAAATAACAATTATTCTGGTGTTTCAAAAACCTGTGTTTAATTTGATTGACTTGTATACAATGCACAAAATGCTCCTTATTCTTCTTGCTGGTGTTAACTGAAACCCTAACTGATTTCCTTGAATGAAGAATTATGTTCAATGTGCCTGAATCACTTTCAGTTCATAACTGATACTTTCCCACATGGATCATAAATAATGGAGTCTGGTGCATGTTTGAGGAGATATCTGCAATGGCAAATATGTAATGGCAGAGTCAGCCTGGTGCAGAAAGTATGGTCATCAATATGAGCAGGTGATCTACTAAAGAAATGAAACCCCAAGACCAGAAGAAAAGCCCCTACCACCTTAAAACTGGTTACTCTCATCTCTCTTGTCCCATTCACTAAACTAACTGGTGACACCTTTTGCAAATCACTGTGGAAGCACTTGACTCTCATTGTGATAGAAAATATGACCAATTCATATGCTACATGCTACAGTTTGTTCCTGGGTAAGAAAAGAATACTTGAAAGGGGAAGATGGTGCTCTCCATGGGGTCTGTGCCATGGCTATATAATGAGAGTCCGTGTGTAGCTAGGGACATTAGAGAATTAGATTACAGAACTGGAACTGGGAGTGCAGTCGGTTGTAGGTAGGAGTTGGCCAAATGAAGTTAGTACATGATGAACAATTAGCCGGATCTTCTGTCAGGTTATGAAAAATCAGGAACAGGACATTGTGGAGGTGTTAGACCCCTCCACAGCCCCCACACAGATAGGCTACTTGGGACAAGCTTACTTAAGGAGGGAGCAATGTTATGCATATAACCATTCCTGGACAACAACTGAGCATAAACATTCCAATAAACACACAAAAATCGGAGCTATGTTCTTTGCGAAACATGCTGCAACTCATTGCTGGGTAACACAACAATACTTGACAGGGAAAGATGATGTTTTCCAAGGGGTCCATGCTGCAGATATATAACTAGAGTCTGCTTGTAGCTAGGGAGATTAGAGAATTGAAATTGGGATTTCAGTCAGTTCTTGGTACAAAATGGCCACAGGAAGTTAGTGGCTGAAGAAGAATTAGAAGTCAGCCTGTGAAGACTTAGTGTGTGATTAGAAGATTTAGTCACAGCGGGAATGTTTTAGTTCCATTACCAGCATATGACTAGCAAAGACTGATAATCCTAGTGCGTGTGTAACGGTGAACCATAAATTGTGTAAATCTGAGACAACGCTGTATTTCTTTGAGTATGTGTTGACTGTATAAGGTGTTATTTAATCCAGTCATCCAGTTCAGAACCCATTAGTATTTATCACGGAACCCTAGAAACGTGACAATATTATCATTCATTTTCAGTTTTTCTTGCATAGTTACAGTTTACACATAAAGAATTAAGAAAGTGTGTTGTGTGAATAGGGCTTCACTTCTTTCTTCTAGTGCACAAAGCATCTTTGACTGATCTTTCAATTACCTTTGACCTGTTTTTAAACTGACTGAGATAAGTCCAAATACAATAAATAAAGTTTAAATTAAAGTCTTAAATTTAACACACCGACTGGGTAGCAAGAATTTGTAGTTGTGGATCAGTAGATTCCAGAAGTTTCTGCACCATTTTGAGGAAGCTCTCAACAAACAGGTTCAGTGTTTGTGCATGGCATGCTACCAACAGTTGATCCATAGCTTCCATAGCGATGACAACAAACCTACAAAACAACAATTCTTACCGATTACTAAATACAACCATTAAATTCTATTCACGAGTTCCATTATACAGAACATTTTTATACTATAATTCTCCAGGCACAGTTAACAACATATGCAAATGAAATTGCTAGTGATATTTATATCCTAGGAGATAGAGTTCTCCATAGTCACTGCTGTAAGAAACTCAAATCCAATAAAACTGCTAGTGACTATCAATGTTCATTTCACTGTACTATGTAAAATACAGACACACTAACCACAACCCATGGGCCACACCATAGCTCAAGCAGTTAGTCGCTGGCTTCCTACCGCGGCAGCCTGGGTTTGATCCCGGGTCTGGTCAAGTGGGATTTGTGTGGACAAAGTGGCGCTGGGGCAGGTTTTCTCCAAGTACTTCGGTTTCCCTTGCCAATCATCATTCCACCAATTTCTCCATAAACACCCTCACCTATCATCTGGGGCTGGTACAATAGGCCAGAAGCGGCCACAGTACCAAGTGGACTCAGTCCCACCCCACCAAGTAATAAAAAAAAAACCATAACCCATGAAACATTTCATGCCACATTATTGTTTACATATATTAACCATTTCACACTATCTAAAGTACACCATTTGCCACGAATGTGATCCAGTTATTACATGGGTAGTGGTAATAAATTTACATTTTCTGTCTTCCTTTGAGATATCATATTCACTCTTTACATTGGCAGCTACATTTCCCTTTTAATAGGAATATATGAGTAAAAATTTAATAATGGGTACTAAAATGCTCCCCTAAAACAATCCACATATGAAAACCACTCCTAACAATGATGGCAACTCTTTGAACACAACCACCTCTACAGTAAATCCTCGTCCAATTTGAGCGTTAGGTTCCTTGAGAAGGATGCATTACATAAATCTGCAAAGGATAAACTTAACGCACTGCAGGGTAATGTGAATTCAGTCATATAAATTTCCCACTAACAGGCCTACCTACAGGGGATGGACAAAAATATGGAAACACCCAACAAAAAACACATTACCGTGACTAATATGGAGTAGGACAACCTCTGGCTTGCAGTCTCCTTGGAATGGATAAACAGAGGTCCTGTATGATTTGCAAGGGAGTCTTGTACCATTCTTCCTGCAAAACATTGACAAGTTCTGTTAACAATGATGGAGGTGGATAGCGCGCACGCAGATTGCTCTCCAAAACAGACCATAAAGGCTCAATAATATTGATATCTTGCGATTGTGGGGGCCATGGCAGATGTGACACTTCATCTTAGTGTTCAGAAAACCAGTCCTGGATGATGTGAGCTGTGTGAACATGGGCATTTTCGTCTTGGTAAATGGCATCACCATTAGGGAACAAAGTTTGCACCATTGGATAGACCTGGTCGCCCAAAATGGTCACATGGTCATTGGCAGTGCAGTGGCCTTGCAGGGTAATGATGGGTCCGACAGAATACCACGATATGGCTGCTCATACCATGATTGAACCCCCGCCATGTTTCACTTTTGGCAGCAAACAATCTAGATTGTAAGCTTGGGATGGCGTTCTCCAGATGTAAACTCGGCCAGAAGTCAGAAACAGTGTGAAGGTGGACTCATCTGACCAAATGACCATCTTCCATTACTCTATAGTCCAGGTTTTATGACTTCGGCACCACACTCTCCTCTTAGTGGCATTTTGGTCACTGATGAGTGGCTTTGGAATTGCAGCTCGTCCAGAAATACCCTGCTCATGGAGTTCCCTTCATACTGTTTTGGTGCTGACAGGGTTTGTGAGCGTGACATTCAGTTCACCAGTCACTTTTACAGATGTAGTCTTCTTATTTTTCGTCACAATCCTACGCAATTTTCGTCTGTCTCGATCGCACAACAACACACATTTCCATCCACGTTGGTATTTATCGGATGCGGTTTTTCCAGTCCTCCTGTGTGCGGTCATAATCTTGGATACTGTGCCTCGTGAAACACCAAAAACCTCGATTACCTTGGTTACGGAAGCACCCACCATACAGGCCCCAACAATTTGCCCGTGTTCAAATTCTGTTAGCTCTGACATGATGCACTAAAACCTGCACAGAACACTGTCTTGATAACAAATGAAGCTTGCATTGTATTGCGGGGGTTGTACAGGCAGTGGTATTGGGTAGATACGACATCGTCACCTACAAACATCGCTAAAATAAACACTTCAATTCAGGCATACATTTCACGAGGTGTTTCCATATTTTTGTCCATCCCCTGTAGATACATATTGTCATGTGTTGGGTATGTCATGCAATAAATAACTTTGCGTGGGTCTCGGATTTAGAGAATCTTTATTGGACACTCACATGCTTTACAATTATTATCACTTGCAGTATCACAATTACTGCTTCCACTGTATCTCAGCCAATACTACACTGCTTTCGGCAGCGGCTTTCTGAAGACTGACTTCTTGCTGTCTTCTTGGAGTCTTTATGTAGGTGTTCTGCGGACTGGATACCAGACACCATTCCTCACTGTTTCGTTTCTACTGTCCGCTGTTACGTAATGGGTCTTCGGTTGTTAATCTCTGTAGAGATTCGGCATTCTCTATGCAATGGCTCAATGTTAGAATTACAATACCACTCTTGTTACTTCTTATCCAATGGTATGTTCTAGCATTTCCATGGAAGTAACACTTCTGGATTCCAAACGTGTGACAATATTTTATCATGTGCACATGCACACATACTAATGAATGGCCCTATCTACTGTATATGAAACAAGAAGTTCTTGGAAGAACTAATCATCTAGTTTCCTTTTGATGTTACATGAAGTACACAAAAACCGAAAAACTGGGATAGAGGGACACAAAGACACATAAATGGGCTATTGCCTAGCAATGATAAGAGTGTCGCACAGACAGACAACAAGGTGGTCTCATAATACACTCAAGAAGTTGAATGATGAATGGTTTTGTTGATGATGCATTTGGAAGCAGGGAGATTAATGTTTTCAGGTCAATGAATCATTATAAAGAACAACGTTGAACTCCACTGAAATGGACGCAGACATTCACAGTTGGGGATCACTTGAAACTCCCCTCCCCCATTGGCTTTCTACAGAGATTAACTTTTACATCATTTTCAATATGCATTTGCGATGCTTCGTGTTTTCTAACTCTTTCTGACAAATGTTTAAGGTCAGTTATACCTGTCACAGTCCAACTCGTTTCCCCACCAAACAATAAACACACAAAACAAAAAATTGATTTCTTTTCTTCACTTACAGTCAGCCATTTCTTCTTGTGAAACCAAGATAATGGAAACGTTCTTTTCTGAGTCTTGCAGTTCTGATCAAGTTTGAAATCTGTTGGTTGATGAGCGCCAAGAGTTTTTACTTGTAATTTCTCTTCTAAACTCAAAGTTGAGAATGGTGATTTCAGAAGGGTGTCCACCCTATTCATATTAATCACTAAATCTAATTTGAATACAATATTAACCTAAAACCTAATTTGGAAATTACACTTGGAAAACAACTTTAATTTAGGCCTACGCTAAAATTACTTTATTCCCAAACTTGTATCTTCTCCACTGCTCAAAACACAACTGAAAGATGGAATCTGAATGGTGTCTGAAAACCTACCCTCTGTCTATTCTTACAAACATGTTACTTAAGGCTGGAAGAATTGAGGTAAGTTCACAACAACATCCACAATCCACCCGTCCCTTTCAGCCTTGTGTACAGTGTTCTTTTTTATTGTGGGCTTGCCAAAACTAGCCCCAGGAGTGACATTTCAAGACTCATGCGATACTTAGAATCCCTGAAAGGTTCACTGAACTTAAGGCTGCTAACGGTACACACAGTAAGGGCTAGAGACGAGCTAGCCCCTGCGTTATTGTAACCGTACAAATAAGCTGTGATATGGCCAAGACATCACTATTGCATTTTCGTGTCTCTTTAATTACTTCATGATAATGAGAAATATTAATATTTTGATACAAATTTGATCTCAATAAACAGAATAAAATGTGAACGAACATGAAAATTCAATACTACAACAAAATCAGGTGGGACTTAGCCCCTTTACCCCTAATGACGCACCGCCCCTGGCTTTCCTATTAAATGTGTCAAGATTTCCCTGTATGGTGCTATGAGTTCAAGCTCTTGAGCAAATTTTGCCTTGTAAAATGCTAGAACATGTTTGGCTGACTGGATATTCAAATTTTCCACATTCACCAAATAACTGTTCACAATCACTTCTGCATGTACAAGGAAATAAAGGTTAGACAAGGTTTCTCAATGTACATATAAGAACTGAAACTTCAAAATTATATAATCTTAACCACTATCATTTCAATACAAAATAAACAAGTCAGGAAATGTGCATATAACACAGCAATTGTGGCACGTCTGCCTTGTTAATGCCTCTAGATTTACAAATTTGTAAATGATACTATTTTCAGTTCTCTTACAAATATGATAACCACATTATTTCAAGCAAAAACACTGCTAAATATGTGCATTTTAAATGTATTTTCCAACTTCCTATTAAATACACTCATCAAGGCCTAAAACCATACAAACTGTACATAAACCATAAATTTTGTCTTTTTTTTTTTTAATTGCAATCTTTTGCTGAAACGACTGAAGCATTTATTTTTATTTTATGAATCACATTGTGTATATAATACTATAAGTTTTTGTACCATTACATGTTTGACTAGCGTATAATAAAATGATAAATTAGAAGTTGTGTACTGTACAGTAGCTGACACTGAATTTGCTATTGCAAAATTGAAAAGGTATAAATCGCCAGGTAGTGCTCAAATCCAGGCAAAATTGATTCAAGTAGGAAGTGACACTTCATAGTCTGAAATCCATAAACTCATTTAATTCTATTTGGAATACAGAATAATTGCCTAACAGTGGAAGGAGTCTATTACTGTATCAATTTACAGAAAGGGTGATAGAAGTGACTGTAGCAATTATCGTGACATATCACTGTCATCAACCCTATAGAAAGTTTTATACAATACCCTCGTCTCAAGGTTAAGTACATATATAGACAAAATTATTGGGGATCATCTGTGTGGGTTTCGACATAACTGATCAGCTTCTTTGCATTCATCAAACAGTAGAGAAAAAATATCAGTATGGTGAGACAGAACATCATTTATCCATAGACTTCAAGAAACCCTGTGATCCAGTTAGGAGAGAAGTATTGTACAATATTCTCACAGAGTTTAGCATATCTGTGAAACTAGTCAGGATGACTAAACTGTGTAAAGTGTTAAAGTAGATGTTTTATCATCACTACTTTTCAAATTTGCTCTAAAATATGCCATTAGAAAGGTCCAGGAAAACCAGGTAGGACTGAAATTAAATGTGACATATCAGCTGCTGCTCTCTGCTAACAACATGAATCTGCTGGGAGATAACATTTATATCATCAATAAAATACTGAAACTTTCAAACTTGGTGTTTGACATAGGAGGAACACAGACTGAGGGTGTTTGAGAACAGGGTGCTGAAGAGAATATTTGGACCCAAGACAGATGAAGTGACAGTGCATAAGGAGGATCTTCATAACTTGTACTGTAAACCAAGTATAATCAGAATGACCAAGTCAAGGAGGATGAGATCAGCATGACATGTAGCATGAATAGTGGTGAAGAAGAATGCATATAAGAAATTGGTGGGGAAGTCAGAAAGAAACAGACCTTTATAAAGACCAAGATGTAGGTGATCGGACAATACCGTCAGAATTTAGGGGTGACTATGGACAGGGCATGGATTGATGAATGGATTTATTGAGAGCTTGTGTACACCACTCGGAACTACACTTTACTGTTCACTGACACACAGACAAGTGTTCTCAGTCTATTACAGTCTCCAATAACAGATTTAGAACAGTGGAGACTCTTCAGCTCCCGGCTCAGGTCTTCTTGTCACATCCGCCCACGCAGAACTCTTCATCAACTGACAACTATCTGGGTCCCAGGCTGGTTGCCATTTCACACCAACCTCCTATCTTCTCTTCAAAGGCTGACTTTCAACTGACATCTTCAACCAACAACGGCTTCGTTGATTCAAACTGTACTGCTTATAACATCTCAGCAAGGACCACATAGAAAACACCATTTTTATATTCCGATGTTGGTGCCCATTGCTGTGAAAATGTGTTTACTGAACCACTGCTTAGAAATAGGTTGCATAACCCCGATTGTCGTGTGTGTTATCTACAAATGGCTGCTGTTTGCAGAGTTACTGCTTCGCAATATGTCCACATGCCATAATATTAAAATGGATCTTAGAGAGACAGGATGGAATAGCATAAACTGGATTGATCTGGCCCAGGATAGGGATCAGAGGAGGACTCTTTTTAACATGGTAATGAACCTAAAGGTTCCATAAAATGTTGGGAAGTTCTTGAGTAGGTGCTCAGCTGGCAGTATCGCAAGAAGGGCTCAGTTCCATGAAGTTAGTTAGCTAATTAGTTATTATAAACATGTAAAAATATAAATTTAGGTATGAAGAAGCCCCACTTGATTGTTATATAAAACAGGAAACTTCAGTAACCTTTGAATGTGTTTGAAAACTATAGTGTGATTCTTTTACAAATAAACAAATATTACAGGAAGGATAATGGATTAGTATGTCAGCTGATTGTACAGTGTAACAAAAACGAATAATGTAACCCATGGAGTGACAGTAAAATGTCGCATTTTAAAAAAGAAATTAGTCCTGTAATGTGGGTCTGTTCTTTTAGAGAGCTGGATGGAGAGACATAAAAGAAGTACTGTATAATATTTGAACTGAATGTGGAATATGCAAAATAAAGTTCTTAAATTAATTACAAAATGTATGAAGGAGATAATTTGTAGCCACATACTTATGAGACGAGATTTCAATTCATGATGGGCTTACTATGTTTCAACTTTTAGACCACGAGCTGGTCTGAACATAATCTTGTATTTACATTTTCAAGGGCCACCTGAACCTTGTGCTTTACAATTTCCTATGATGACTAATAATTAATATGGCAGACACACAAACAAGGAGGGAGCAACAGTAGCACTGTCTCCCTAATGATGCGATCCGTGTACTGGGTCTTGGCAGCATGGATGGAGGTACTGTGAAACTCAATTCAATGTCCCAAGTCAGTACTGCATTCAGACACGGCTGACTTGTCTGGATGTTAAAGACGGATGTGCCGCTGCTGCTCCTTCAACCTCGTGTCCACAGAACGGCCTGTCTGCCCAATGTAGACCTTGCCACACTCACAAGAGATTCTGATTACATCTGGTGCCTTAGTCACAGGTTATCTTTCACCGGCCAGAGGAAACTAGATAATTTCTTGGGAGGCAGGCCCACTGATTTTATGTTGTGCCAAGACAGCACTCTGCTGATACAGTTGAACATAGTCCCGAAACAGGGCACGAAGGCGACTGAGTCTGGTTTACAGTCAGGCTGACTGATGTGCAGACAACGGTCGAGGACTCTGTTGGTGGTCATTGTAACTGTTCTGCCTAAAACATCCCCCAGGAACACCAACTTCACCTGTAGGCTGTCTTCATCGCATACAGCTCTAGCCCTGGAACCAGTGTGGAAAGTATAGCTTGCTCGTTGGATGGGTGGTGGTGGGACCCAGCGTTAAGGTAGAGGTTAATATTGTTAAGTTTATGCTACACTCTGTGGCCCAGAGGACCATTAGGTCTCCTGTAAATATCTATGTCAAGGAAGTAGAGGTGGCTCTCAGTTTCGGTTTCCATGGTGAACAGAATACAATGGTGGATACTCTTCATATGGCTCAGGAAATTCTTAAGCTTATTGGACCCATGTGGCCAGATGACAAAGCTGTCATCCACACAGCGGAACCAGCAGAGGGGCCTGTGGGGGCCAAATCAAGCGCCCTCTCTTCAAAGTCCTCCATATAGAAGTTCCAAATAACTGGAGACAGTGGTCAGCCCATGGCCACACCATAAATTTGCTCACAGAACTGGCCATTGAAGCTGAAGTATGAGGTGGTCAGGACATGGCGGAAGAGTCTCCAAAAATGTCTTTGAAATGTTGTCCTAGCACATCCATAGTATCCTTTATTGGCACCCTTATGAGAGTGACACCACATCGAAACTGACCATTATATAATGAGGACTGACTTGGAGAGACCCCAAGGTGTGGGTAAATTCCAGTGAGTTTCTCATGTGATGTGGAGAGTTTCCAGTGTGGTTGCTAAGTATGCCAGCCAAGTGTTTGGCCAAGCAATAGGTAGGGAAGCCAATTGTGCTGACAATGAGCCTTAATGGAACATCAGGCTTGTGAATCTTCTGCAACACACAGAGTCTAGGGGGCCTGGAACTTTATGGTCGTAGTTGTTGGCAAACCACCTCATCAATCCAAGACTTTTTCAGAAGTTCTTCGCTCACAGATTTTTATACTCTGAAAATGGGGGCGATACATTCCTCTGAAACGATGGTTTACACAATATCTAAACAGCGCCACATCCCAGAAGAGAGCATTCTTCTTAACTAGATGTTGGTGGTACAAAATGTTCATTTAGTCCAGGAACAAGATGAAGAAATGGTATGTATTTAGCATACATTTCAACATTTATTTTCTATACATCTTTGACTAATGACTCTAATAAAACATTCCAAAGTGGATCACAACATGTTTATTTGTCTCAATTCAAATAACTTCATGCACATATCTTCATGAGAGCAAACGAAACCTGTATGTGAACAACCAGAAATTGGTTGCAACATTTCTTTCATTTCTTGAGAAAACTCTTCAAACTGCTATGGTGCACCATTCACTTTGATTATATTCTACCTCTGGTCTTGAAGCTGAAGCCCTGAAGCCTTTTTTGAAGGAATGTGTTATTTACAAGTTCCATAACCACAGAATGTAGGGTAATTAACTTGTGACAATTTTCTTTCATTCTTTCGCTACCTTCATTAGCACAGTCTGCCCAGTGTTGACTGAAATGAACTTTTCTAAGTAATATTTAACTTTTAAAATTTCATAGATGAAACATTAAGACAGCTTCAAGATGCTGGCACAACAAATCTTTGTACACTATTAATTTGGCATCACTGTTGCCAACTAGTGTATAAAAACATGCCTCATGTCACAGCACTACATATCCATACTTCTTACAAGCCATCACAGAGCATACTGGCATTCCTTTCCTTCCATTTTATAAATTAACAACATAAACAGTACTGAGAGCATACAGCACCAATGACAGGACGATTAGTGGATACAGAGCAGTTGGTGGAATGAGAATTAGAGGGAGAAACCAAAGTACTCAAGAGAAAATATATCCTTGGGCCATTTTGTCCATCACAGATTTTACATGACCTTACATGGGTCTGAACCAGGCCACAGTGATGGGAAGCCTGCAACCAAATGAGCGATTGCATGGCCCATCAGTATTCCAATGACTTAAGTTCCTATTATGATTTTTTGAGCTATACATCACTTTAATACTAATCCTCTATTTTCAACCTATTAATGCAACATTAGTTTTATATAAAGTGTTCACTTCTCAGCTATATTTATGTACAATACTATGCAATGTAAAATGTAAAAAATGTGCAACTTATTTATAGAATTCGCTACAGCTTTAAGGTTGTCGTAGTCTTGGAATTACATTCTTCTTTGTGCACTCTGAGAAAGGCATGTGGCTCGCAACTGTGACAAATGTGAAACAAATTCCATAAGCTAGTCTTCTGCGAATTCATTTCCAAAGTTCACAACATGTGATTACTTACAGCTCTGAAGCTTTAAAGTTGTTAGGTATATTTATGTACGATTAGAAAGAAAATTTCACATGCTTTACAAAGGAGCTGCGATAGCATAGTTGGTATAGCGACTAGCTACAGGCTGGACATCACAGGAATTGGAGTTCAAGTCCGAGTAGGGTCAAGTACTTTCTCTTCTCCATGTCGTCCAGACTGGGTCTGGGGTCCATCCAACCTCCTAACCAATAGGTACCGGAGTAGCCTTTCCCTGGCGGTAAAGTGGCCAGTGTGTGAAGCTGACCACTCACCTACAGGTAGTGCCGAGGTCAAGAGAATGTGGATCTATACATCCATTCCCCCATATGGCTTCATGGAGTACTACCTAATTAGTTAAGTACAGGGATACTTTTACCTTACTTACTATGAGATCTTAATACAATGCATTCAATGATTGAGAAAACCTGGCAACAGTGTAGAGGGGACATAACATTCCTCACAGATTGCTGCTGTTAACTGCCGACAGCAGAATGACTCATTAGCATTGATAAACGCACGCCATCAGGTGGTCTGAGCTTGTCACTGCAGTAAGTAGAGTTAAAAGTCAGCCTCTGTTAGAGGTGTCGATAGGCGGTTGACATTTATACTGTAACGAAGTTCACTACTGAACAGCATATTTACTGTCGAAACTTTTGCAAGGAAAAAACTTACAGAAAATGTATCAGTAAGTTTCATTATAGATATTCTGACTCACCAGTTACCAAAGAGTCGTGTGTATGCAAGTTTGTGAAAAAGTGGCAGGTCACAGGTTTAATGTGTGACATAAAGAAGCAATCGAAGAGGATTGTGCTGACTGAAGAAAAAGTTCGGGATACTGAGGCAAGACTACAGATCAGTCCTTGAAACTCATTAAGACGTTTAGCACAGGAAACCGGTGTTTTGCTAGAATCTGCTTACACAGCCACAAAATTAATCAAATTTTTCCCATGTAAAATAACATTTGTGCATGAGTTGAAACAACCAGATTATGCAGCAAGAATTCGTTTTTGCAACAGCTGCTGCAAAATGTGCACGATGCAATCGTGGATCCACAGCTTCTGTTCATGACTGATGAGGTGTGGTCTCATGTTACTGGCCATGAAGATGTATAAAATGTAAGAATATGGAGCGATGAAAATCCTCATACTGTAGAGCAAGTACCATTACATAGTGAAAAGGTGGGGCTGTGGTGTGCTGTAAGTCTGCAGTGAATCATTGGCCCCTTATTTTTCCACAAAACCGTGAACTCTTGACAGGTATGTTAATGATATATCAAATCTGTTCTTCAATCACCTGACTGCTGAAGAAAGATAATAAGGGTTAGTAAGACAACGCTACAGCACATACAGCTAATGCAACCATGGTCACAATACGGGAAGTGTTTGAAGGCAGAATAATCAGCAGGGGACTATAGCCTTCCAGATATCCCGATCTCAGTTTTTGCGAATTTTATCTTTGGGGAAATCTAAAGGGAAAAGTTTACAAGAATAATCATCACAGCACTGAAGCTATGCAGAATGAAATAACACGCGTAACTGGTACAATTACTGTGGAAAAACTTCAGAAAGTGTCACATAATTTATTTATGCTATGTGGGGCATGTTTGCAAGCAGAATGGGGTCACTTTCAGCACCAGTTATAAAGTACGGTAAGTTTCTGTTATTTTTTTACAGTATTCTTATAAATGTGTGCATGTACAACAACTGATGTGAGAGAATCAGTGACACGACTACACTCTTGCTAGAGGGAAGGGCAAGGTAGTCATGGAGAAACATTCCATCCACTCTACGCTATTGAGAGTGTGCACGTTTATCAGTGCTAATGACTCATTCTGCCATCAGCAGTTACAACATCAATCTTAGAGAAATGTTGTGTCTGCTCTACACTGCTGCCAGTTTTCCTCGATCACTGAACGCCTTATATGTCTCAAAACTGCATCTGTAAAAAAAGTCATTAAGTAAAACCTTCCAGAGATGTCTTCTTTAACCTAGTGAGAACATTTTTAACAACCTTAATTTCAAAAACCACTTGAAATAATAAAAAATTAGGCAAAACTGCTTAGCTATGGAATCAATACACATGCAAAATTTCATCACAGTCTCAAGACTGTGAGGTGTAAATTTTATTTTCAGGTGTGGTGGTTTTCCATTGACTGATTCTGTACTCTTTCTTTCAGAATCTGTTTATATGTTAGGCCTTGTATATCTTGTCTTGAGATATTTCTCAAACAGCACAATTACATAGCAATGAGCAGAACAAAACTTGAACGTTTTACTATATAGAGAAACAACAAACATAGTCTTTGGAGAGTTTGATTCTGTACTCTTTCTTTCAGAATCTGTTTATATGTTAGGCCTTGTATATCTTGTCTTGAGATATTTCTCAAACAGCACAATTACATAGCAATGAGCAGAACAAAACTTGAACGTTTTACTATATAGAGAAACAACAAACATAATCTTTGGAGAGTTCATGTTTCATCTGAAAAGTGAAACAAAAATTTATAATACTCTGAAGTGCAGTCTTTCTTAGTTTTTTTTTGAAGAGGTAAGTTCTTGCATTAAAATCTTCTTGGGTGACCATGTCAACGTTCAGTTAAAAAAACATTTCAGAGATCCCTGCCACCTCCATCATCATTGTCTGTGTGGTGAATTGCCTCAGTGTGATACTTCATTTTACTGGCACACCACATCACATGAGGGCAGAGTCAAATTGTGCAGTCACTGATCCAACGCTAAATGTTTCACCATGTTGCTCAAACTGGTATTCCTGTTTGCTGATTAGTTTCTGCCTTCTATTTAACATGCTCTTCCTCGCTTGCCCCTTTGGATGCTATCTGATCTGTCTGTCAAAGAGCCTTAACAATATGGTGGAGAGATGAATACCTTCCTGTCACACATTAAGCCAATAGGTTGAGGCATTACTTGTACACTGACAGACTGATATGTAACAGCCATATATGGTTGTTCACTACATCCACCCTTATGATGGAGACAGAGATCTCCAAAACGATGATTTTAAACTGAGCACTGACATAGTAGATCACCTGGGACGATTTTAGTTCACTTGTTCACTATGAAAGCTTCAAATCTTACATAGGTGAAGTCTTTGAGAACTAACATTTGACATGTCCAATTGTAATTCTCCACAGCTCTGGATGAAATAATTTAATTCAATTCAATTCGTGTTTATTTACGTGCAAACTTAACAGCACAGAGGCCAATTACAAAGCTAGCATGAATAGAGAAATACACAAAAATAATTAAAAAACAAAATACAACAATGATAGTCTATATTAACTACACAGTTAGCATGAATAAAGATACAGAAGCAAACATACACAGGCAAAACCACAAAGAGAGAATCTGAGTTTCAAACAGAGCAACATAAATAATTCAATTCAATTCAATTCTGTCATTTATGTGGCAAGTCAACAGCTGCAAGGCCAATTACAGACAGAGCACAGTGTAGATAAAAGTAATTACATTATAGACAAACATAATATAAAGTCCAAGACAAATTACAGGCAAGCACTGGGGAAAACACAATAATGTAGAAAAGTAAACAAACAAACAACTGCTAATAATTCAATTCAATTCATGTTTATTTACGTGCAATAACTTAACAGCACAGTGGCCAATTACAAAGTTAGCACGAATATATAAGGTACAGAAAAATAATTAAAACAAAATACAAATATGACAGAAATAAATCTGTGAGCATAAATCTAGAGAAGACTTAAATATATACATACATTTATGAATTATTACGAGTGTTGCTAATACTATTAGTAACTAAATACTAAGATAAGACAACTGGGAGTGATAGCATAAAATTAATAACAAGTCAATAAATTAAAACCAATTACATAAGAAAATTAAAGTTAGCCGAGGTATACACATTTGTAGTTAATGAAAACACTAATCCAATTACACTGTAAAAGGTTTGGTACATGATTGTAAAATATGATTCAGAGAAACCGCTCCATCTGCAAATATGTCGAGATCTTTACCCACCATGTTGGTAGCAAAGGAGCACCGAGAAGAGGGACAGTGTCTTTTTGAGGGACAAACGCTAAAAGTAGAGAAGTCTCGAACATGGCACGTAGGAACACGAAGACTAGCATTATCCAGAAGAGAGGAGCAGGATTTAAGGCCACGATAAACCTGAATGAAGAAGAGTGCATCAAGAAGATGTCTACGCAGACTTAGAGGGTGCAATCTTAGTCTCTCTAAGGCAGATGTATAACTATAGTCGCTATGTGGGAAGTAATGATAGAAACAGACAGATGCAACTTTTTCTGGATGCGCTCAAGTTTTGTGGAGTCAGTAGACGTGATAGAATTAAAAGCTACTGAGGCATATTCCAACTTGGACCTGACTAGTGTAAGATACTGCATATATAAACAGTCAAGAGAAGAAAATCTAAAAGTTATTGAGCATATAAGACCTAGCAGCTTTATGCATTCGGAATATAAAAAATCAACATGATTGTGAAAATACAATTTAGAATCAAAGAAAACACCTAGGTCCTTAACACAACTGGTGTGTGTAATAGCAGTATGACAATAGCAATAATAATAATAAATTCATTAACATAAATCTAAGTGTTATTAAGAACTGAGAAATGAAACATATAAATATTTAATTAAGAAATGAAAAGTATAGATTTTCAGAGAGGATAATAATAATAATAATAATAATAATAATAATTCAGTTTATTGTTGTTTATTG
>NW_019744131.1:21879-39319 GCF_002891405.2 Cryptotermes secundus
ATAATAATAATAATAATAAAATTACAAAGTTATTTGTCAATCATTGTTATAGTTTACCCATTTCGCCGTCTATAAATGTCTCTGCTAGCTCTCTGGAACAAATATTCACCAATTCGATCCAATTTCTCTGGAGATGAGAGTGAATAAAATGTCAGCTTTTCCATGTTATTTTTAACCAATCCATCCTGCAGAAACATACAACATAATATAGACATTTACAAACAACATTAATGAACAAAATCAGGTATTATAATAAATAAACCATATAACCACTTATTTCTCTGCAGGTTTCATAAAATGTTTTTAGCAAAACACTGTCATGATTTCCTTAGTAGAGATTTAGTACGATTAATCATGTCCCTATAGTGAGATACTTTTGATGTCTGGTATGTTTCAAGAAGTTTTTGGTACACTAGGTACTTAAATCTGGCATGAACCTGTCAAGACATTTAACTAATTATTCCATGACCAACTTCTTCAATCTACACAAAACAGGCAATGCACTCTGAATTTTACATATAATTCTTTTAATTTTAAAATTCTCACAGTTTGTATAACATCCTGTGGATGTCAGAGCCTTCAGAAAACAACTCACAAAATGAAAAACAAAACACACCAAGAACAAAGAAATAAGAGTGGAAATAAATCAGACATATACTTCTCCTTCCATACGCAGCAGCGTAGTTGGTTGAAGTACTATGCTACAAGCCAAAGGTCACAGCTTCGATTCCCAATGAGGTCAATGGATTTTTAAAATTTTCTAATCCTTCCAGCAGTATTATGGCCCTGGGGTTGACTCAGTCTCTAAGAGAAATGAGTACCAGGAATCTTCCTGGGGGTTGAAAGACAACCTCACCACAATCTGTGAACCGACTGCCTAGAAAATGTGGGAACCTTGATGTCTCACAACCCCATGGTTCTCCACGGCCTATGACAGAGATAGCTTCACCCCCCCCCTCCCCAAGCAAATCACACCAAGGCCAGGAACCTGCTTACCAAACTTCAGTGTTATTCCATTACTCAAGTCAGGCTTTTATATAAAGCTTGGTAAAAACTATAGGATGGTGAACTGCAGAACAGTAAAAAAGTTATCCTGGTCAACAAGAAATTATTAGGGTTGTTCAACTGAAAGTCATTTTTACATGTTTCAGTAAGAGGAAAGTCATCAAGGCTGAGGTTGTGCAGCAGTTCCAGCAGCTGCCTAAGCAATTCTTTTCAGAGATGGGATATCTGCCTCACCATCCATGGGAACTCTTTTTAACAGGCTCTACTCAGATGGCTCAGAACAAGTACCAATGGGTTTTATCTGTGTGTGTGCATGTGCATACATGCGCATACGCATACGTGTGTGGGTGGATTTAGAGATGCATCAGTGTCAAATGCCTCCTTTCCTGTATAAAAACCAAACTTAAAACCCCACAGAGAAAAACAGTAAAACTGATATAGCTGACAAGAAATGGATCAGACAACAAAATCTGGGGTGAAGAGTATAAAAAACTCAATACCAAAAAATTAAAACTGATAACAATGCCACGCTATACCAGGGCCTAACACAGTGGTCCTAAAGTCTATACAATAAAAACTCAAGGCAATGTCATAAAATAGAAGTCTCAAATATGGCACAAAATTTCAAAAGTTAAACTGACTTGGAGAGCACAATACCATTCAAGAATGGCATAACATCTGACATGCCACAGTGTTCACCTCCAAGAATGTAAAAAAAATATGCCATGAAGGTGGAAGGTATGGCATTCCTCATCATAAAGTAAGCATCTGATGAGAAGATATAAACAGTAAGAGGTTCTCCACAGGTTGTGGAAACAGGTGTTGGCTCACCATGCAACAGGTTGTCTGTGAGCACAATGAGTATTGTACTCCTACATATCAGTCCATTCATCCTTCTATGATGAAAATATGGAATGAAGGAATTACATAGGAACATCATTAGATGGCACTTGTTCAAATGAAAATCCCCATGCACGACAGCTTCCAAGACTATCAGCAGCCTTGTTACCAGGCAGGGCTAAAGACCAGGCATTCAGCAAAAAACAAACCTTTCCTGGCCTTGAAGTGTATATCATACACTTAATGCAAACTCTCCATAACCAGATGATCTGGTGTGTATCCATGGAGGCCCTGCAAGGCACTGAAAGAATAAGCACAAGCAAGAAGACAATTCAGAAATTGATGTCAGATGAAATAAACATCTCTATATATGGCATAAACTTCAGCTGCATAGATGCTGTTAAAATTCAGGAGACAGTAGGAGACAACCTGGTCTCTAGATAAAGGCACAACCAATCAAAACTTGAATAAACTGCCTATCAGTAGACGTCCATGTAGTCTGGATAAGTGAACAAATGTTTGCAAATTGTCACTGATATCTGTGAGCAGACATTTAGCTTCTCTTGTCTTGCATTGAAGGTCACAGGTTGAGTGTATTGATATGCATGACAGTCTAATGGAAATGATATGCTGTAAACGTATGTGAAGGTGATCCTGGTATCATACACATACATCAAGGAGCAATAATGTGTAATTGTACTGGGTCAGATGAAAGAGTGCACTGTAAGAAAGGATGACTGGACTGACTTGCCACCTTTGCCTCATCAGAACAGAAAATAAATTCTTCTGCAAGGTAAAAAAAGGAGGTTCTCCAGATTCCAAAAGGTGGTACAGAACTTGCCAGTTGCAAGATGAATCCTAGGTCTGGGAGACAATCACACAATGAAATGCTAACCTGTCTACTAAAACACTGTGCTCATCAAGTACTCCACTGTGGAAATGACCATAGGAAATTCCTAGTCCTCAAGAGTATCTAAGTGACATCCCCCAAGTCATCCTACCTGATGACCCAGTTCAGATGTCAAGATACTATCTGCAGATGTTCTAGTTATGCAAAGATTTACAGGATAGTGACCACTATCACGTAAGTCTGGAGAACAAATAATTCCAGCTGGGCTGCTAGCCTGGGGCTATACAAAGCAAGGTCTAGGCCAGATGCTATTCCTAACCCCACACATAGGTGTGCATTTGCACATATAGAGTGGTGCATGAAATGATCCAGTATTTGATCTATTAATAAAATCTTGGTTTCAATTACAGTAATAGAAACTAACATAAAAAAATAAAGGCCACTGCTTGGAGATTTGTCCTCTGTGAATCAAGTGTTCAATATGACCACCATTAAGTCTGGCAACTTCTTCAGCATGAACTATGAGGTTGTTGATTACTCGATGGCACATGGCCTCAGTTATCTCGTTGCAGGCCTGATTGATTAGCGGTCTAAATTCCATTACTGTTTGCAGCTTTTTTGGAAAAATCTTTTCCTTAAGGAATCCCCAAAGAAGTAGTCACCTGGGTTTACAACAGGACTGCTTGGGGGCCAATTCTGTCCTCATGTGAAACGATCATGAAATCAGTTTGAGATGACATGCGAGTCAAAAGTGCCACGTAGAAAGTCCAAAACAACATCCGCTGTGTGTGACCTGGCTCCATCCTGCATGAACCGCTGAGTTTGTAATAGCAGACCTGTAGCAAGAAGGTGAGGCACAAAAGTATTGCACAATATGCTTAAAGAACTCACTCACTGTTCACTGTTTCTTCAAAGAAAATTGTCCCCAGCAGTCCACAACTTGAGATGGTGACTCACACTGTAATTCTTGGTGCATGATGCACCTTCTCATGGATCACATATGGATTCACTGATGCCCACAATCGCTCATTTTGTTTATTAACCACACCATCCAAATGGAAGTGTGCCTCATCAAAATACCAAACATTGTTGAATGATACCTCATTATTCTGAGCACATTCAGCAAATGCCATTCTTTAATATTTGTTTTGAACTGTAAGTTTAGGCAACACTGTCATTTTGTACAGATAAAAATTCAAATCACTTTACCATATTTACTGCACCAAGAGTCTGGACATCCCTAGTTATGAAGCAGCCTTCCTTCTTGATTTTCTGGGGCTCCTCTGCAGCGCCACTCGGACAGCATCAATATTCTTTGGAGAACGCAGAGATGAAGGCCAGGGATGTTTCCTCTCCAACAATGAACCATCATTATTAAACTGGTTATAAAGTTCATGAAATGTTCCAAATGAAGGTGTCTATCAAGCTTGAAAATGGGCACAAAACCGCCTCTGTGTGACCACAACACTTCTTATTTCAGTAAAGAAATACACTGTCTTTATATGCTCTTCTACAGACAGTCTTCCTTTGTCAGCCATCTTGTGTAAACGGGTGCATGAGCAGGAACAGTGCAACAGTAGCATACTCAGGAAGAGTAAACTAATCTCCATGATCTACTTTAAGAGTTACAATGTTACAAAGCATCTTTCACTGCATGTTTCAATAATTAATACTAAATTAAATACTGTATAATTTCATGTGCCACCCTGTACATTCAGAAGACTAAGGACAAAAGACGTATATAGGATGTAACTGAAAGGTGCAGACAAATTTTGCGCACAAATGCCACATACTACAATTCCCATATCAACACTAGTCTGGAAACTTTAATTTGTCAGTTATAGCTGAAAGAGTACATTTACAATAAGTGCTCAAAATGTCCTCCATGAGATTCAATGTATGCCTTGACACGTCTCATCATGCCACAACCATTCAAAGACGCTGGAGTAGTTGTGGACAATCTAACAGGCATCTGAAATGTGACAGTGAAGCACCTCTTCATTGTCAAGGGAAGCTGCACATACAAGGGCTTTTAGGCATTTCCACAGATAAGAATCCAGAGCACTCAAATCTGCTGAGCATAAAGGCCATGCAGTGGGTTCTCATCTACCCATCCATTGCTCATGATAGGTGTTACTGAGAGCATCTCACACAGCATGGCTAAAATATGCTGAAGCACCATCAGCCATGTGCCACACTTGTGCTCTGACTGCCAGCAATATATCTTAAAGCAGCTTTGACAGATCATATAAGAGGAAATCTCGGCAGTGGTTGCCTAAGCTGATGTGGCAAAACATGCATTCCTACCAAACAACCACTAACCACTAACCTCACATTAATGCTGAATTGCTGCTGTGTCCATACGATAAGGATATTCCTCTGCCCACTGGTGATAGATGTCAATATTGATGGTGACATCTTCACCAAAACATGCCTCATCTGTGAAGGGCGCTGGTGAAACAAAGAAATGACCAGCACTTTGTTGAACAAAACAGTGACAAAAGTTGTCTTGTATTGGAGAATCAGCAGGCATGAGACCATGCACTTGTAAATTGTAGGGATAAAGAAACCGTTCATGCAGTACTTTCCAAATGGACATGTGCAAAAAACTGAACTCTTCCCCATCTTGTCTCCTGCTGATATCTGCATCCCTACCAATGTGGTCTATGACACACTCCTCCACACCAAGCACCCAGATGGCTCTCTCTCTCTCTCTCTTCCCCAATATTACAGACATCTTTGAATAGAGGTTGTGGTCCATGATGAGATGTGTCGAGGCATCCTCAGAATATCATGAGGGACATTCAAGTACTTATCATAAATGTACTCTCTCAGCTATAACTCACAAATCAAATGTTCCTGGACAAATGGTGATACAAACATTTTTTCTTGTTTGGTATGTGGAAATCATGCCAAAGTTTGTCACCTTCCATTTACACCTTGCATGCGACACAGAAAATTCTGCTTCTTTCATCTATAAGGACTGCAACCAGGGGAATATTTTTATCATAAAATTTCCCAGATGAATGAATGGAAAATGTAAGCAACAATTTTTTGTAAAGTAACATGCTTTATTATTGACAAACCAAATATACCACCTCAATCTACAGACCTCTCTTTATTATTCCACATAATCGCCACTTCTTTGTACACATTTCTCCCAGTTTTCTGGGAGTTTGAAAATTCCCCTTCTGTATAATTCCATTATAGCCATTCAAAGACACTGATGAACTGCTTTTTTAATTGCCTTCCTTGTCTCAAAATGTTGTCCACGCAGCTCATCCTTCACAAATCCGAAAAGATGGTAGTCAGAGGGTGCCAGATCAGGGCTATAGGAGGGGTGTGGAAGAACTTCCCACCCCATCTTTGCAATTGCTTCCAATGTGAGGCAAGCGGCATGGGGGCGAGCGTTGTCATGCAGGATGATGATGTTTCGTCCCGGACGTTTATCACGCAATTCACGACGGAGCTTGTGCAGCATCTTGACATGACGAGCAGCATTGATGGTTCACCCAGGTTCCAGGAATTCAGCCAGAATAAGCCCCTCTGCATCCCAGAAGACTGTGCCCATCACCTTTGCAGCTGATGGCACTGTCTTTGCCTGCTTTCTTTTTTGATGGAGAATGCAAATGGTGCCATTCCATACTCTGTCGTTTTGTTTCAGGCTCCAAATGGTGAAACCAGCTTTCGTCACCTGTCACAATACAGAGCAAAAAATCATCGCCTTTGTGTTGATATCTCTGCAGCAGTTCTGAGGTGATGGCTTTTCGCTGACCTTTGTGGTCTTTGGTCAATAACCGCAGGACCCAACAAGCACAAACTTTCCTATAGCCCAAGCTTTCAATCACCCCCTGTACTGCACTGTGCCCTATTCCAAGTTTTCGAGGACGACCGCTCCGAGACTCATCTTCAATGTTGGTGTTCCCATCTTTAAAATGTTTCACCCATCTTCGAACACTGCTCGCACCCATGCACACACTTCAATAAGCATGCTGAAGTCTCTGGTGAATTTCTGCAGCAGGGATTTCCTCTTTCACAAGAAATTCGATGACAGCACACTGGCGAAATGATATATGGTTGTCGGCCATTTTGTTAGGAATGACACTGCTCACGTGATGCAAGCTATTGACGTCACAAGACACTCGAGGTTAACACAACAGCTGGTTCCACCTACCACTGTACTCTCTTTCGTCTGCTGTTCCCAGGTTGCATGCAAAAAATAGTTGCTCATGACTTTTGGTACGACCTACATATATGCAGACAGTAACAACCTGAAGTGTGGAATGATGGTTAACCAGTATACAGTAGATGAAGTCCATTACAATAGATTTGGTTCATCCTGGTCCATCTCACTAGCAATATTATGAAGAGTTAATCAACAATAACAACACAGCACGGCCCAAACAATAGGATGGCACTAAAGAGTCCTATTCACCAAACGACGGAACCACAAGGGGGTAGACACTCAACTTCCTTTAAAGAGAGGTAATACATATAAAGGACACGAACCAAACCGGTTCTAAAAATATTAAGAAAATCTTTTTTTAAACCACACCTGTAAACAGATTAGTTGTAATGATTTACAAATATTTTAATGTATTCATGCATGTCGCTGTAGTTGTTAAAGGATCAGTGCACTAGTGGTTGAAACATGCATATTTTTATACCGGGCATGGCAGGTTTCAAAGATCTTTAGTCTTGGTGGAAACACTGAATGAGAGCAAAGAGCAACAAGAAGTGGGTTTTGACATGAATTAGAGTCACATTGGTTGGGTAGGGCTACACTCTTAGCTGTGGCATCAACTCCACACAAGCATCATAAGTTCAAAGCATACAGTTGGATTCTGTTCTTAGGTCTTTTTTTTTTATTTGTTTTATTCTGGTCCATCACACTAACAGTTACAAAGACAAAAATAACACTGTCCAATGTGACTATTTAAGTTTTATCACTTGAAGGCTCATCACCCTTACATGTTTCGATCCCTACGGATCATCCTCAGAGGGCATCAATACTCTTTCGGAAACTACTATTACAATAGATGTTATTTATATACATACACATATAATGTCTGAAATGCACAATGTACACAATGTTCAACCTTTCACATTCACAGCAGCCTTCCTGGTGTTAAAACCTTTTTTTTTTTTTTTTCTAGTTCAAGCTAAAAATTTATAGACCATACAGGTTCGTGTCAATTCTCCTATTGTTATTCTTGGAGGTGGCTGATCCTGTGCCACCTGTCTATCTTGCGAAAGGAGATTCTTAGTATTTCCGTGTTTATTCATGGCCTGCTGTGTTGTTTACACTGTGTAAACAACACAGAAGGCCACAAATAAACATGGAATCTCCTTTCGCAAGATAGACAGGCAGCACAGGATCAGCCACCTCCAAGAATAACAATAGGAGAANAAGTGATAAAACTTAAATAGTTACACTGGACGGTGTTATTTTTGTCTTTGTTCTTAGGTCTGTTAGCATGGAAAATTTTCAGGCATCCAATATGGAAATACTTTCCTCGACCAAAAGTCCCTGAACTACCACTTCATCCATGAAAACATGGGCACTCTGTTGCTGTATCTGTGCGCTCCAAAGCAAACCACACGGTAAGGTGAATTAGGCCATGACGATTCTTACCACACACATCAGAGACTAGATGAGTATCCTACTGCTGTAAGTGCCCTAACTTCTGGCACCAGAATCAACGCTTTGGATGCAGCATATATCAGTGTACAGAGACCCTTCATATACGACATCAATGTAGTTGGGCAGGGGAAACACCTTCTAAGTGGGAATGGTTTCTCATCCCATTTCCCTGTTCGTCAGTACACACTTGAAATGGACTTGTTAGCAAGAACAGACTGCACACCCTTGTCCTGTATGTGATATAAGGAATCACTGTTAACTCCTTGAGAGGAGTCGAAAGTTGCATATATCTCAACTTGGACAGGCTAGAACCCAGGAAGACTAGATTTTGACCTTCCCACCTACACAGTTCAGATCCTTCTAGAAGAGACTGATACACCATATGATCACATCAGTGTCTGTTTAAATGTCATGAATTGTCCAAACCCCAAGACAGGGGCCACTGTCACAGAACCACTGGTATCAGCCTACTGGAGGGGTGATAATAACAAAAACTTCCAGTGTATGCAGCAAGGGGATCTCCATCCTCGACTCAGTCTCAGAAAATACCTCCTTTACATTCCTTGCAGTACATACCAATCTGCTTTCCAGAACACCTCAACATCCAAGCAGCACATAAAACATACACATAATCCAGCCAGCATCAACTTCTTATACGCAAAGGGCAACCAATATACATATTACCAAAAAAGAGTAAACAAATAATGCTGTGACCAATTTAATCAACAATGACATCCACAGTACTCTACACAAGTGGCCTGTATATCTGCCTGCACTCTGTACCAATGTTATTAATAATATATTAATTTTTAATAATCACATATATAAACGATTCTGTAGTTTAATAAGCCCATGTCAATGGATCAGTTCAGTTAAATTATACAGACACCAGATGTATATCTCTTAATACAAGATTGATACAGGTATTTTAGATAAATGAAGGCATGAAAATGGCAAATATATGCTGAAACATGTCACTTCCTTTGTATAAACTGTAAGAGAATATGCCCTGTATGACATAAAAATTTATATCCATATCTCAGAAGAGTTACTCTTCTAGAACATCATTGGAAATTTCAAACCTAATCGTCTGTCCTACACCACTGGCGATCTATGATTTTAGGCCCCTACCATGGCTCTCCATTATATTCCATGCAGATATATACAAATCCACCTGTGCCTCGACTTGGATGTAATGGCACTGAGAGGAGCCCATTCAACCTTCATATTTTGAGTTCCCCACAAGGACTGGGCCACACAAGTTAGAAGTCATGCGGAAACCATGGGATAAGATCAGAAAGGTCCCTGCTGATCAGACAGCAGTTTCATAAGTTTAAAACTTCCATGTAATTTCCCCTAGCAGAGGAAGACTGTTCTAACAAACACAGACAGACATGACCCAATCCTTGTATAGGTATAGTATGGTGAATGTGGAGAATATATAATGGGACAGTGCACACAGTAAAAACTCTGAAAGAAACAAAATAGACACTACTGTGTCACCATTTGTTTTATCAGATGTTGGCAGTAACGCTACATGTTTCGACCCAGTTCTTGAGTCATCTTAAGGGGTATAAGAATGCTGGTACTAGTTCTTGAATTGCCTCATCATTCAGTACAGATGCATATTGTGTTTGTATGAATTTTTATACTAACCAATACACTTAAATTTAAATGTAGTTCAAATATAGTTTAAAACTTGACACTAAACGGAAAAAAATAAAATTGAAATTAAATAGCAATTAAGATATTTATAATTTATGTTCTAAGTCTTATTCAAGACTGTGCAACTGCTACATATCCATATATGTGTTGTTTGGTTGTTCCACTGTGGTTGTGATAGCATGCAGTTATCCCACATCACAGCTATCACTACTACAGTGGAACAACCAAACAACACATACAGCAACACATACGTAGAGGTCACAAAGTCTTACGACTTGTATTATAAGTCTTATCTATCTTATCTATATATTGTCACGCGTTGGGTGTATAACGCGACAAATAAATTCACGCCTTATTGGATATAGCGAATTTTATTTCACATTCACTCTTACAATCACATAATTTACAGATTCAACTTTAGTGCCATTGGCAGTATCACAAATACTGGACTGCAGTTAACTGGAATCTGACTCACTGCTGGCTAACTCGTAACTCTCCGCTGGCTAGATTGAGAACTGTCTTGAATAGTCTTCGCTGCTCCTTATTTAGCCCCATTCCAGACAACACAGAAAACAGCCATGTAATAGCTACCACTGTTATTACCGTCGTCTCTCGCAACCACTGCTGTCTGCTGCCGTGGTAGCCGGTAGCCTAGCAAAACTGTTGGGAGTTGTTTACCGCTACGTAGTAACTGCGGCATCCCGCGTTACATCACCGCTGTTGACTCGCATTGCATAGCGACCAGTATGCTGGGACTCGGCTAACTTCGGCTCCGCTCGGCGCGTCACGGCTGGCGGGGGGGGGCCTCATCCATAGCGCAACACGTCACAATATCTTTCATATGACACACAACAAGATGCATGCTACAAAAGAATGGTGAATGTGGAGATGGTGATGCAGAAGTTCGGCATTCGAAGTGGGCCAGTAAACAAGATGAAACAGATGACATATAAGGTAAAATGATGGAAAGGAAAACTAAAAAGCTCACTGTCCATCCACCTGTAGGACCTACCTCAATGAGCTCAACAGGTTTCATTTGAAAACCCCCCTTACTAGAAGACATCTGATAGAAGGGAATGAAAGTGATTAGTAAGCACTGGATATAATATGTAACATGAAAAAAAAAAGATGTTACCATGAAAGTTAAACTTCTGGTTATGTGAATATTTGAAGATAGGTAACATATCTGTATTTTTTTTTAAGCTGGTGTCAATTCCTGCTATCCCATTTACACAACTCTTGCAGAATTGTTACATTAAGCAACATAATTGTTGAAGCCCATTTTGGTATAAGACCAACACCAAATATCAGTGTCAGGTGGGGGGTGCTTCTACTTCACATTCAATAGGTACCAGGTTCAAATCTCAGTTGACAGAGTAGCTACTCTCACTGACGTTTTCATAGTTTTAATCAATCCCACCAAGCAAACTTGACAACACTACCTCTATGAAGCCATGTCCACTTCTTTCCACATCCTTCTCAGCTCATTAGTCACTATCACCTACTGTTCAACACAATAGAGTCTGAGCTACTGACAGTGTCATTAAATAAACAAAAAATACAAGACTAATTAAGAAAACATAGTGACTCATTAGTTTTTATTTATATGAATCAGTTTACAGCAATGTCAATCACTAGAATATACAGGCACACAATATTATATTTAAGCATCCTGTTGCACTCTATACGATATATGACATAAACACGTAGTAAAGATAAGCAGCGGCCATACACAGGGAGCCTATACAGAATAACAGTGCTGAAAACAAGAACTAGCCGCTGCAGCACTACAGACATAGGGCGAGTAACCCTGAGAATTTTAATTTTTAAAAGAATTTTAAATTATAACTGAAGATTTTAAAAGTGCCAGTTCAGAATATCAAAATTGATGAGTGTAGGCAACAAAGATAATGCACAAAGCAGACACATATCAGCGAAGTAGATTCTGATAAATCGAAACCTGTTGGTAACGACGAAAAGAACAATTGTGAAGACTTATGGTTTTAAATTCTAAACTAGATGCAGTGTAACAGCTACGTAAGTGCATACACCTGATGATGGCCATTTGCGGCCGAAACTTGTAGTGTAGAAGAGGGCAAGACAAAAGAACTACAATAAATTGTTGCAATTGCGACGGTGTTTATGTCATAGATCATACAGGCATACCTCAGAGATTTGCTGCTTCGGTTTCAGATGACCATAATAAAGCGAGTCACATGAATTTTTTTGGTTTCCCAGTGCATATAAACGTTATATTTACACTACACTGTAGTCTAGTAGAGCATTATGTCTAAAAACAATGTACATGCCTTAATTAAAAATATTTTATTGCCAAAAAATGCTAACCATCATTTCAGCTTCCAGTGAGTCATAATCCTTTTGCTGATAGAGGGTCCTATCTCTATGTTGATGGCTGCTAAATGATCAGTGTGGTGGTTGCTGAAGTTTGGGGTGGTTGTGACAATTTATTAAAATAAGACAACAATGAAGTTTGCCAAATCAACTGACTTTTCCTTTCATGAAAGATTTCTCTGTAACATGCAGTGCTGTTTGATAGCATTTTACCCATAATAGAAGCTCTTTCAAAAGTGGAGTCAATCCTCTCCAACCCTGCAGCTGCTTTATTAAATCAGTTTATGTAATATTCTAAATCCTTTATCATTTCAACATGTTCACAGCATCTTCACGAGGAGCAGATTCCATCTCAAGAAACCGCTTTCTTTGCTCATCCGTATGAAGTAACTTCTCGTTTTATCACGAGATTGCAGCAATTCTGTCACATATTCAGGCTCCACTTCTGGTTCTAGTTGTCTTGCTATTTCCAGCTATTTCCACCACATCTGCAGTTACTTCCTCCACTGAAGTCTTGAACCCCTCAGAGCCATCCATGAGGGTTGGAACCAACTTCTTCCAAACTCCTGTTATTCCTGCTATTTTGACTTCCTCCCATGAACCATGACATCCAGAATGGTGAATCATTTCCAGAAGGTTTTCAATTTACTTTGCCCAGATCCATCACTTGAATTATTATCTGTGGCAGCTATAGTGTTATAAAAGACATGAAAGTTCAAATTACTCCTTGATCCATAGGCTGCAGAATGAAGGGTGTGTTAGCAGGCATGAAAACAACATTAATCTCATTGTTCATCTCCATCAGAGCTGTTAGGTGACCATGTGCATTGCAAATGAGCAGTAATATTTTGATAGGAATCATTTTTGCTGAGCAGGTTTCAGCAGTGGGCTTAAAATATTCAGTAAACCATGTTGTAAACATGTGTACTGTCATCCAGGCATCGCTGTTCCATTTAGGGAGCACAGGCAGAGTTCACTTAGCATAATCCTTAAGGGCTCTAGGATTTTCTCAATTATAAATGAGTGTCGGCTTCAGCTTAAATTCACCAGCTGCACTAGCCTGTCCTTTCAAGCTTTGAGGCCAGGCACTGACTTCTCCTGTCTAGCTACAAAAGTCCCAGATGACATCTTCTTCCAATATAAGGCTGTTTCATCTACACCAGGCATGTCCAACGCGTCAATCGCAATCGACTGGTCGATCGCGGGATGATTTTTGGTCGATCTCATAGGCCTATAAGGAAATTATACGTGAAAAGCATGTAAATTCACTTGTAATATAATATTGTCGCGTGTTGGGTGTATAATGCGACAAATAACTTCACGCCGTATTTGATATAGCGAATTTTATTTCACATTCGCACTTACAATCACCCAAATTACAATCTGACAATTACTGCCATCGGCAGTATCACAAATATTACACTGCAAATGCCAGAATACAACTGACTGGTTGCTGGCTAACTCGGAACTGACTCAGAACTCGCTGCTGATACACTTTAACTAACTCGTAGGTAGCTCGGAACTCTCTCGGAACTGAGAACTGACTGTGAATAGTCTTCGCTGCTCCGTATCTAGCCTCGTTTCGGACAACGCAGAAAACAGCCACGTAATAGGCAACCTTGTTGCCTGGCGCCGTGTTGCTAGCAACGCTGTCCAGAATTGTTTACTGCTGCCTAGCAACTGCGGTATCCCTTGGTGACGTCACCGCTGTTGACTCGCACTGCATAGCTACCAGGATGCTGGGACTCAGCTAACTTCGGCTCCGCTCGGCGCGTCAGCTCCGGGGGAGGGGGCGTCCAGCTAGCGCGACACGTCACAATATGTTTATATTCAGATTTTGAAGGGAAAATATGTGTTGAAGTAGTCTGTACTTTCAATGTATAACAAGCATCATGTGTCCTGTTATTTTTACCAATATTTTTGCTTAAAGCGAGGTACGACAATAGGAGGGGGTGGTAGATCACTGGCAGTTTTGACACTAAAACGTCAATCACAACCTGTTTGATGTTGAACATGCCTGATCTACACAGAAAATCTGTTGTTCAGTGTAGCCACCTTCATCAATTATCTTAGCCACAGCTTCTGGATAACTTACTGCAGCTTCTACATCATCACCTGCTGCTTCATCTTGCATGTTTATGTTATCATCCTTCACAGAATTGAAGGTTCTGGCTTAAGGGAATATTGTGGCTGGTTCGAACTTCTATCCACACCACTAAAACTTTCTCTTATCAGCAATAAGGCTGTTTTGCTTTCTTGTCATTGGTGTGTTCACTGGAGTAGCACGTTTAATTTCCTTCAAGAACTTTTCCTTTGCATTGGCTAATTTGACTGATGCCGCAAGAGGCCTAGCTTTCAGCCTACCTTGACTTTCGCCGTGCCTTCCTCACTAAACTTAATCATTTCCAACTTCTGATTTAAAGTGAGAGACATGCAACTCTTCCATTCACTTGAACATTTAGAGGCCATTGTAGGGTATTAATTGGAATAACTCAAATGTTATTGTCTTGGGGATTAGGGAGGTGCGAGGAGAGGGAAAGAGATGGGGGAATGGCTGGTCGGTGGAGTAGTCAGAACACACACAACATTTATCGACTAAGTTTGCCATCTTATATGCGTGTGGTTCGTGGTGCCCCCAAAACAATTACAATAGTAACATCAAAGATCATTGATCACAGATTACCAGAACAGATGTTATTTCTTATTATTCTTAGTGGGGTGAGACTGAGTCCACTTGGTACTGCAGACACTACTGCCCTATTGTATCAGCCCCAGATGATAGATGATGGTGATTGTGGAGCAATTGGTGGAATGAAGATTTGGCAGGGGAAACCTGCCTCAGTACCACTTTTACCACCACAAACCCCACATGACCTGACCCAGGCTCGAGCCAGGGCTGCGACGGTTGGAAGCCAACAACTAACTACCTGAGCTATGGCATGGCCCAATCACCATAACAGATATAATTTACTTATTTACTTACTCATGGAGCTGAGCCCTTCTTGAGAAGCTGCCAATTCTGCAGCTACTCAAGAATTTCCCAGCATTTTATGGAACCCGAAGTTTCGTTACCGTGTTCACAAGAGCACTCAACTGGTCCATATCCTGAGCCAGATCAATCCAATCCATATCATCCCAATCTATCTCTCTTAGATCCATTTTAGTATTGTCCACCCACCTATGCCTTGGTCTTCCCTGTGGTCTCTTTCCTTCTGGTTTCCCCACCAATATCCTATATGCATTCTTCGTCTCCCCCATTCGTGCTACATGACCTGCCAACCTCATCCTCCTTGACTTGATCATTCTAATTATACTTGGAGAAGAGTGCAAGTTATGAAGCTCCTCATTATGCTGTTTTCTCCAACCTCCTGTCACTTCATCTCTCTTAAGTCTAAATATTCTCCTCAACACCCTGTTCTCAAACACCCTCAGTCTATGTTCCTCCCTTAATGTCAGAGACCAAGTTTCACACCGATACAGAACCACAAGCAAAATTACAGTTTTGTATAAAATCAATACAAAGTCCGTCGAGTGTAACAATGTTTTTTAGGTCACTTCTTTCTCACTCCTGCCTTACATGTTTCGGTTTTAGTAAAACNAAAATTACAGTTTTGTATATTCTAATTTTTATGTTTTTGGACAGCAGATAAGAGGTTCTGGACTAAATGGTAACAAGCATTACCCGAGTTCAATTTCCTGCTGAATCAGGTTTTGAATTGTTACCGTCATTCCCAAATATTTGAACTGTGCCACGTTTAAAAAAAAAAATCTGTTTTCTAACATTATGTCATGATATTGCCCTGCATTTTGGTGACGAGCCAGAAACATATATTTAGTTTTCTCTGTGTTTACTTCTAGACCAACCTCTTTACTTGCGTCAATTAAAGTGTGTTTTTCTTTATGGTATCTACATTATCACCCAGTAGACCCACATCATCAGCGTAGACCAACAGCTGATATGTCCCATTTAATTTCAGTACCACCTGGTTTCCCTGGACCTTCCTAATTGCATATTCTAAGGCAAAGTTGAAAAGGAGTGGCGATAAAGCATCTCCTTGTTTTAGACCATTCTGGATAGGAAATTTATCAGACAAATGTTTACCTACACGGACTTTACTATACGTTTCGTTTAAACACATTTTAATCAACCTAACTAGTTTCATGGGTATCCCAAACTCTATCAGAATATTGTACAATACTTCCCTCCTAACTGAATCATAGGCTTTCTTGAAGTCTATGAATAGCTGATGTACTGTCTCATCGTACTCCCATTTTTTCTCCAATATCTGACGAATGCAAAAGATCTGATCTGTAGTTGATCTGTTACGTCGAAACCCACACTGATGATCCCCAATAATTTCATCTATATATGGACTTAACCTTGAGAGAAGAATATTGGATAAAATTTTGTATGAAGTTGATAGCAGTGATATCCCCCAATAATTACTACAGTCAGTTTCATCATCCTTCTTGTGAACTGGTACAGTAATAGACGCCTTCCACTGATCAGGCAATTTTTCCTTATGCCAAATAGAAGTAATTAGATTGTGGATCTTAGAACGTAATATTTTGCCTCCTGCTTGAATAAGTTCTGCCAGAATTTGATCACTACCTGGCGATTTATACCGTTTCAATTTTGCAATAGCACTTTCAAACTCAGAAGGGCTAGGATCAGGTATTAACGGCTCAGCTCTATGGATTCTGTCTGCCTAACATCACTGACCCTATGTACATTCAATAACAGAGAGAAGTAGTTGCTCCACATATTCAAAATATTGTGGGAATCTGCAAGCAGATCACCATTCTCATCCTTCACTCACTTACTTCTAGGTTGGTTAAAGTGATTTATTCCTCTATACAGGTCTCTAATGTTCTTGTTCTTACTGTTCATTGCAAGCTCATCTATTTTGTCTTTCAGATATTCCCTCTTTTTGTTCCTGAAATGCCTCATGTTTTAACATCTTATATTGTTCAGATTATCCCAATTTAACTCGCTTGGATCCTGTAACCATTGCAATTTGGCCTGCTTTCTTTGATCGAATAATTTTGAGCATCCTTCATCGAACCATGGCTTTTGCTTCTTT
>NW_019744131.1:39520-60622 GCF_002891405.2 Cryptotermes secundus
GCCATTCCCTATCTATCAAATACGGTCTATTTGATTGTGTATCTTCCCATCAGGAGACGTCCAAGTAAATTTATGGACGTTATAATGTGGGAACATTGTACTTTTGACAGTAAGGTTTTTTGATGTGGCAAATTTTACAACTGTAACTCAATTATCATTACTAATTACATGCAAACTCTCATTCCCAATCATTGGTTTGAAAATGTCTTCCCTCCCTACTTTGGCATTGAAATCTCCTAACAAAATTTTCATAGGGTACTTTGGGAATTTATCAAATACATGTTCTAGTTTTTCATAAAATCTATCCTTTATATCATCAATTTTATCTTCTGTTGGGGCGTGAACATTCATAACATGATATTACACCAGCGACCTTTTAGTATTATATATGATATCCTATCACTAACGAATTCTACCCTCTTAATTGCTGATACAATTCTCTTATGTATGAAAAAACCTGTAGCTAATTCATGATTTTCATTCCCCTTAACATAGAAAATGTATGGTCTCCTGCTGGAACGATGTCACCTCCATCCCATCTGACCTCATGTACTCCGGCTATATCTAACTTATATTTTAAGATTTCTTCTGTCACTACCCTGAGCGAACCTGGTCTGTACAAACTTCGAACATTCCAAGTGCCAAATCTCATATCCATTTTCATTAGCTTAGGTCGTTTATCTAAGGAATCTGTCCAGTCCGAGGCTTTGTGTTCATTTTTGTAACAATGATTTTTTTATGGTGAGGAGTTGTTAGCCCCACGCCCAACCCCTAAGCTGGAGGGCCACCCCTTGTCGTTTGTCCACGACTGCATATTCAATATATTCACAGGTTCCCTCCAAAACTGGAGGGTGTCTCCTCCATCCGCAACCTGAGGACGCGCCATGCCGTGGTGACAGGGACCCACCTAACATGGCCATAACGGATATAATAATAATGAAAAATTTTAAATAATGCGAGAATTACCAAAGTGCGACATAGAGACATGAAGTGAGCACATGATGTTGGAAAAATGGCGCCAATAGACTTGCTCAATGCAGGGTTGCCACAAACCTTTAATTTGTAAAAAATGCAATATCTGCAAAGCACAATAAAGTGAAGTGCAATAAAATGAGGTATGCCTGTATAGCATCAAATGGTAGAAGAGACGAACAAAGAATTGCAAAGGATTTGGAATGAACTGGCTATGGCCTAACTGAAGTACTATCCTGACATTTACTTCATACATATAACTGAAGAAAACCACACAAAAACCTCTGTCAGGACAGTAGGTGTCCTAGCAGAGATCTGAACAGGGTACCTCCTGAATACGAGTCTATAGCATTACCACTACAATTCATTTTGTGTATTTCTTGTTACATGTTCCTATTGTGTATGTATTACACAATATAATAAGAAAGCAAAGCAATCAATATTCAAAGAGAGACACAAATAAGTCAACTAAAAGAAGATGTATGACAAGCCAGTTACATCCTGAGGCATGCTAAACCTCAGAGGAAGAACCATCTAAAGCAGAATGGGACACACTAGGGATCCTATGGAATGATGAGAGCTTCATGATTCTCCCTCTGGGCAAAATTAATGCAACAGTGGCACTTCTGAGTGAGGATTACCAAAATAAAATGGAAGACATACTGAGTGATCACTTCTACAAGAAGCTCAGAACTGATCAACTTCCAGGATGAAAAGATAAATGACTTCCCTTATAAAGAAGTCAAACATCTCACAGGACTGCTCAGAGAAACTACAAGCTTAAGTTCCATCTAGATTCTATGGCCTACTGAAAACTCAAGAGCAATGTGTCACTATGACTTACTGCAAACTGCATTGGCTCACCAACATTTGGACTGGCAAAATATCTGAGAGCTCTGGTTTGCCCCCTGGTTGGACAATCAGATCATCATATCAAGAACTCTGAGGCCCTTATTAAAAAATGGGGGCACTTAAATCTTCAAGAAATGGACATGTTGGTGAGTTTCAACATGGTCTCTCTGTTTACTAAAATCCCAGCTGAAAGACATTCTGCTGTTGCTCTCACAGCTTGCATCAGGTACGTCCTCACCACAACTTATTTTTAATGTTATATTTTAGCGTCCTGTTGCACTGATTTTCATCTATTATATGTATACAGTGGCCATCCTGTAGGGCACACAATTTCACCTGTCACTTCACAACATGTTTCGGCAACACAGTGCCATCATCAGGTGTCCCAACTACGTCAATCTATTGCATCTATTGCGGTTTACACAGAAAATAAGAAAAACGACCCCGTAGTGAACGAACCACATACAAGTTTTAATTAAGACAAATAAGATGAATTATCTTAACAAGTTTAGCGAGTGTAAATTTATCGTAGTTGACAAATACGGACTTTTTAAATACTTTTTAAATGGTTTGTGAAAACATATGAGGGCAAGCAATGCAATAGATTGACGTAGTTGGGACACCTGATGGCACTGTGTTGCCGAAACATGTTGTGAAGTGACACGTGAAATTGTGCGCACTACAGGAAGGCCACTGTATACATATAATGGACAACTTATTTTCTTTAAAACAGCTCATTCTATGATCAACAAGGCAGCGTAGCCATAGGAATACCCCTCACCCCTGTAGGAGACAACTTCTACATGGAGTCCTTCAAACAAGAGGCCATAAGCTCAGCCACCAAGAAGCCAGAACACTGGTACAGTTACACATACAACATGTCTGCTGTTTGGACACAGGGAAAGGAGGAGCTGCCAACATAAAGTTCACCATGGAAATGGAACAAAACAAGACATTCTCTTCCCCAGATGTTCTGGTGAGCAGAAGGACAAATAACTTTCTGGGACATACTGTATGTAGGAAACCCAAACATACAGATCTCTGCCTTCATGTGAGTTCTGAGCATCATTCATCACAGAAAGGTGCAGCACTGAGCACTCTCATCCAATGGGCTAAGACCCATATGTGACGAGGACAGCCTAGACATGGAGATCTTCCACCTAAACAGGGCATTCATACATAACAAATGCAGCAACCTTAATGCCATGCATATACTTGCCCCAAGACAAAGTTCTCAAAACACAGAAAGAGAAATCCACAGGAATAGCCATGTCAAGCTGCCTCCAACAAAATCAGAAGGCTTTTCTCCAAACACAAAATTAAGACAATTCACATACTCATGAAGAAAACTGTCCATACAGTTAGACATCTAAAGGCCAAGCCATGCTTAAAATTCACTGATATACTGTGTCCCTTGTGGGTGGGCAAAGTGTATGTTGAGCAGACAGGCAGAACCATCAAGGCCTGGTGTAAGGAGCATATGAGGCACATACATCTGGACAAGCCAAAGAAGTCAGCAATGGCAGAACATAAGTTTGAAATGTGCCACAACAAATTCATCAATACCAGTGTACTGGATGGAGCACCAGGTTACACGAACCACTTAATAAAGGAGGCCACTGAAATCACACTCCACCCCAGAAACTTCAACAGGGTCAGGGGTTTCATTCTCAGTTGGTCCTGGTACCTGGTGACTAATATGATAAAGCAGTACTGAGATGAAGCAATCCAGAGACAGTGCCAAAACAAACATATGACTCTGACCACTATCACTGCATCAGTTCATGTTCAGCTCCAGTCATGGGCTACAGGCTGATATATAGATGGGGGGTCATCTGAATCTTATGTCACATCTGACCCTGATGACGGGGACATAGATGGTCCCTGAAACATTCATAATTTTTAACCGCCTGACACAGCCAATAGGACCAGAAGATTTTATCAACTTCAGCTGCCATGAAAGCTCCACATCGTATATCAGTGAAAAGGAAACTCTGCAGCAGTATCTCAGGTCAAAATACCAAATTTCTAAGGCTAAGCTCCAGAAATAGAACAAAAATTTGCTATACACTTTAACATTTACAAGTAATATGTTTTTGGATATTATCCATCATCTTGTCTATTTTTAAAAAACCGTCCTATTTCTTTTTTTAAAACAGAACATTTCAGAGACTAGATTCTCCCCGTCCTCAGGTAAAACCTACTCAGTTGGGTCCAATAGATAGAGCTAGCCCCTATCTCTGGACCTATTTTTAAAAATAGACAAGACGATGGATAATGTCCAAAAACATATTACTTGTAGCAATTTACCATCATCACAAACTTTTAGACCTTACTTTAACATTTGTCCACAAACCCACTGTACAATACACAAATATTGTCTGTAGATGTTTCAGAAATTATTGTGTTGGATGCTACATTTGACAGTGATTTGAATATTAGCCTAGTATTCAAAATGTCCCTGGTCAGATCCTGTCATCAATAACAGAAGTATATAAACAAGTAACATGTCGCTATAATAATAATAATAACCTGAATATGGAAGTAAACCAAATTCATGAAATGTGTGCATTTTAATTAAATATACCCCAGAGTCTGGGCCTAAAAATGTACTTGCCATAAGCCTCAGGGCTAGTGGCTGGACATATTTCTGGAGCCTTGTCCGGGAGTTACAAGAGTTGCATTCGTAAATATTTATCTAGGTGGTTAAATCTGATTTATTTGTAGATTATTTCATTCACAGAGGACAATTAAACAGTTCCATCTACATACCTGTGGATTCACTGGGAAGATATTATCGACAAGCCGCTTGTAACGGGGCCGCAACGCTGAGCAGCAACCACAGCAACCTGGAAATGAATACTATTTTCAGAACTGTCAACTATTTTCCTTACTCGAATAGAAACAAATATCTGAATTCGATATTCATGTCAATAAGGTAAAATTAACTCACTGGCACACATTTCCTTTTGTATAAATAACTGTCAAAATATAATCACGGTTAAACAATACGGTGCCAAGAAACTGAACACATTCAATCAAATACCACCTGAAAAATAAAGCGGCAGCAATACACGAGACTAGCTAACATAACACTAAAACCTAATAATCTAATCTGCCATCATGCTCATGAAGGCGCAGCAGTATAACCAACTTATGAATACGAATCGCTTAACTGTACGAATTGCACTTCTCTCTACCAGTGTATTAATATTATGATTTAAACCACCAAAACCTTTGTACCTCTACCACTTTAAAAATATTACTTACATCCCGGATCGGTACACTTCTGAATCACAGAATCAAAAACATCCGGCAATTCCGAATCAAAACAACACTTCGCTAAACTGAATGCCATAGTATTCACTAAACCATTTACTTTCACATTATTTATCGAAATGACATATTATGAGACAGTGATATTGACCTAGGGTTGAATGGGTCACATTTTCAAATGACCTATTTCGCCTTCAACGAAAAGGCCGGAAAACGTAAACAGCTCACATAATAATTGTGACACGAAGTTAACAGTAACTGCTAGAAATCCACTGATAGATGATGCTGCTTGCGTGTTTTTGCATCAGAACACCACAGTTTGTTATCTGTACACCAAGCACTGCAAATATTAGAATGGCTACTCCTCGATACCACCCGCTACACAGCTGGGGCTTCGCTCCTCTGATGCCCCTGATCAGCACTTGATGCCCTGATCCAGGCCTGCGCTACTACCAACTTCAAAATGATCAGGTCGAATCATATGACAGGACTGCATTCGAAATACATTCGCCGACCAGTATTACTGGGCATGTAAGATAAAAATACAATAACATAAAGAGACCACTTACGCAGCAGTGTAATTTTGACATACAGGATAATCCGGTTTGTTTTATTCTTTGCTCTGGTGTTACATAGCTCATGCCTAGACAGACTAAAATCGATCTGACATAAATACAAAAATATCCAAAGAAAATTAAATAGTAAGGTTTATGACTGCAGGCGAATGATATATTCTTCCACCAATGTATACGTTTGAATGCAATTTTACTCTTATGTAAAGTCCAATAATTCTTCCAATTTTACTTATTCCGGTTAGTTAATTGATGTTACATTTAAAGCAGAGCTATAGGGACCCATGGCAAATGGAAGGATGGGCAAGACAAAGATTTCCTACATAGATGTTTTAAAAAATCAAAAGGGATGAAAAGTAGGAAATATACAAAACAATAAGAAGTAAATGTGTTGTTAAACAAATAATCTTCTGTCCTAAATATTCCAGTGATCTCAGTAAAATAATCTTAAACGGCTCAAACATAATTTTGTTAGGAAATTTTCTGGGTGTCCCCATCTGTTTGGAAAGACATCCTGATGGCCACCCAAGTGTTGACCTCGTATATTCATTCAATTCGAAATATGCAAATATGATAATTAATTAATTAATGCTCAACGTATGGATAAATTTATTTCGATTACAAGGATCAATATTTTTGGATAATGTTTAACAAACAATATAACGAGGAGCTTCATAACTTGTACTCTTCGCCGAATATAATTAGAACGACAAAGCCACGCAGATGATTTGGGCAGGACTTGTAGCACTAATGGGGGAGAAGAGGAATACAAATAGGGTATTGGTGGGAAAGCCAAAAGGAAAGAGACCACTAGAAAGATCAAGACGTAGGTGGGTGGAAAATATTAAAATGGATCTTAGAGAGATAGGATGGGGGTGGTATTGACTGGATCGAATTGGCTCAGGACAAGGAGTAGGGGAGGGCTCTTGTGAATACGATAATGAACTTTCGGGTTCCTAAAATGCTGGGAAGTTCTTGAGTAGCTGCACAACTGGCGACTTCTCAAGAAGGGCTCAGCTCCATAAAGTTACTACCAAATCATTCTGAGAGACGTACTTTGAAACAGGTTTCATCGTCAAGGAAAAGTCTGTTTCCTTCGACCCTAGGTATGTAACCTACTATTTCACTCCTTAATCCTAGTAGGCTCACAGTTATCTAAAGTTTCTGCATCATCATGCTTTTGTTTGTGGACTTGGGGACGCTTCAGTGTCGGTGTGTGTGAGCTCCTGAATAGCCTCTGTACTTTTTAAAGAAATACATGAACCGTACGGACTTGCGGCTTTGCAATTATGTAAAATGAGAACAAAAATACCGCCATTTAATGTTAGATCCTGAAATTGTGTACGGTGATTTATTATTTAAAATCTTGCAGTTTCTTTCGGAGAGCCGGGATAGCGCAGTCGGTATAGCGACTGGCTACGTGCTGGACGACCAAGGGGTCGGTGTTCGAGTCCCAACGGGGGCAGGAATTTTCACTTCTCCATATCTTCCAGACTGCCTCTGGGGTCCAGCCAGCCTTCTATCCAATGTGTACGTGGGCTCTTTCCCTACGGGTAAAACTGCCCGGACGTGAATGTGACCACTCACCTCCAGCTATTACCGAGGTCAATAAACGAAAGTCTACACATCCGCTCCCCCATAAGTTTTCATGTCGTAGCGCTTAATTAGTTAAGCACAAGGAAAACTTTACCTTTTTAGAGTTTCGTTCGAGACTGCACTTGTGAACACTACAAAGTAATAATGCAACATGAAAACACATTGTTCTGTGGATTCGGGAGGTGTCAGGTTCGAATCTCGGTCCAAATAATGGATATCCTGAGATTTTTCGCAGTTTCTTCAGGAAAATTCTTCTTTGAGCAGGAAATGACCACCTCCATCCAAGTCCATTTCAATTCAACATTCACAGTCATCCTGTCTTTCAACGCTTTCTAACATGGCAGTTGGAAAAAGGGCCGTCAAATAAAAAATATATAATTTACTTCTAATAGCGACATCTAAAGAATTGTTGCAGAGGGAAATTTTTTTTTCTGTAGGCGTAGATCATAAGTATATATGCAGATTTAGTATGACACGTTTATTTTGTTTGATAAAAATAGCGAAAGTGAAAAATTTTGGGGTTATTTTACCAACATTTAGGTAGTGTGTATCCATTACAACATAGGTTATATCTTCAGGGTATTGACATGGATTACATGGGAAAAATACTTTTACCGCCTATGTCACATTCCCTACGGCCCCAAGCGTGAACACTTTGTGTTCGGCTCTGAGACCTGAGGGAACAATTTAAGCAGAATCATGCTTCTAAAGCCGTAATCGAATTGCTTCTCCAAATGGTGTTACAAAAAAGCCTGTAATTGGCAGACGCTTCATTAAGCAGAGTAAAAACGTATTCCTTTTGCAGTCCGTGGGGCACGCCTTCTACTATATGTAGCTAACGATGTTGTTCCACAGTATACAACGATTGACTTATGTTCAAGAGGAACCCTACTCAAATCTCCTCCAGTGTCGACTATTCAGACTCACGTGTTAGGATTTTGCCTGCAGACATTTAGACAGACTCTGGATCAGTGACGTATTAATTTTTGGTACATTCGATACTGCCGTGGTTCAGACTATATAGGACCGTACGAATGGGATGATTTAACGAATAATGAAATGAAAAGTGTGGAAGGAAATAGTCGTGACTTAGATTGTGGCACTCTCCTGGCATTCGACTGGAGAGACTGAGAAACCCCACAATAAAGCTCAGTCAAAATAACAATATCCTGGCAGAGGTTCGAACCAGTCTCCTCCCTAATAGATTTCAGTAGCGGTACAGATTGAGCCAAACAGTATTATCAGAGAGCAGGGAATGACCACTTACTTGTATTTTCGCTACCGACAGCAGAGTGCCGCAAAATTAGTGAATAAAATATATCCGACTACTGGTCCGTTCAGACGTTCTTTCCTAATGAATGTTAATCTTCAGGAAAATGCTCGAGTAGCAGGCCTATTTTACAACATTGTCGCGTGTTTCCTGGTAACCTACTTCTGTCTCTTAAGTAACGCGATGAATAATTGTACGTAGGTTTCGGATTCAGCGAATATTTATTGAACACACGCTTGCACATACTTACAAGTACAATTATTATCCACTACTTCACTGTTATAATTTCTTCTTGGATCACTCTCTCGGTTAAGTCTTCTGTTCACTTTTTCGGATGCGAGCTAGTTTCTGCTATACTCGGAGCTACACTAAGAACTAACTGCTCTCCATCAAGTCAAAGACAAAGTTACATTGTGACTGACGGTCAGTCAGTCAGTCATTCTTGGTGTCGATCTCCATCTGGGGCTCATGACCGGATATTTATTGCTGTTTGAAAGTTACAGTCTTGTTTTCATGGGGCGCTCTCTCTGACGAAAAGAATGGGTCCGTACTTTGTATATGCCCTTTCCAGTGCAGTCTTTTTCGGGTTCAAGTCCATTGGGATTCGTGACCATATTTTATTGTCTCAGATTTGAGACTTCCCTTTTTGTCGCCTCCTACGACTCGCAGGGTCACGGTGGAGGTATTAGACCCCGCCTCCACACGGGTGTCTACTGTAGTCATGGACCTGAAAAGACTGCGCTGGAAAGGGCTAGCAGCATATACAAAATACAGATTAATCCTCTCGTCAGAGAGGGTGTAACCGTTTTGTTACGTGCCCCAGGTTGGAAGACCCATCTTCTACTCGTCCTCCCGGGTTGTTCTTTACGTCGCTGGCTGCTGTACTGCTACGGGTGACGACGGCTACAGCTGGCTTTACACTGCTTCACTTATCATACATACACATCTCTAACCTTTAGGCTAATAGGTTTGGTTTGGGGGCCAGTAAATTGCTACTATCAGTTTACAGATTTAGGAAATGTGTGCAGGATTGATAAGGGGGTAGCGGTCGCGGGTAGCTAGTTCCACCGGTAGAGCTGAGATCCTGACCTCAGGCCGTTTGGCAGGGTCTCGCTCAGGAAGGGAAGTGGGAACTCCTGTTATAACACACACACACTTTGTTCCACAAGACACTTTATTAAACTTTTGTCCATAGTGGACGCCACTATCGCACTAGATTGAATTTTCTTCCGCTTGATTTGTGATCTTGAATAAGACTCCTCCAATGACTTCTCCTCGAAACTCTCGGAGTCGTCTAGGTCCACAAGTCAACTCACTAAATTACGAAGATTGGCCAATTTCAAAAAATTGGAGTACACTAATTAAGTATTCCCCCAATCCGTTTGGGTATTACAGGGAATTTAGGTGCTAAAACTTAACGTAAAACCTGTCAGTTACTTGAGAAATGTTACGCTTGGCTTGGGGTTGGGAGCCTACCCCTCATTTGAGTTATGGGTTCAAAACTGTCACATATTGTGTTCTCCAAGGATTCAGACAAGTAAAATTTTGTGTGACTTTCTAAAGAACCAAGCTGCAGGGGGTCTTCCTCTTTCACTTCGCATCTGCGTTGACGAGTCGTTTTTCTTTGTCTTTTTCCTTCGGGAGTTTTGGCTAAAATTCCTTCTTGAGAGCAAGAAGTAGCCTATGTACCTCTCGTCCATTTGCTGTAGGTTACAAGTAAACCTAGCTAGTTAGTTAGTTAGTTAGTTATTGGAGAGGGTGGGTTTCCCCATGCACTGAGACCTGTATTGGTCCATTGTGCTTCCCTCTATTATTTCTACCAGACTCTATATCCTACCGGTACTGGTGCTTACCATCAGTCCCGCCCAGCCAGCGAGACCGGCTCTACTATCTGAGAGGTATCTATAATGTCTCCCTCATCTACCAGAGGTATTAGAAACTGCTATTGGGCGGGAAACGTTCGTTAATTTGGCTCAGTGACCTCCTTTGGAGATATGAGGTTCTTTTAAGTGCCGTAAAGCTACGACACGAGACCCACGGCCTAAAGTCCCTCCCGGAGGACTTGTTCCCTGAAATTTTCCGCCCTTAAAATTTCGACGACCTCCGCCGGGTATTTGAACCCGCGTACTACGAGTCATGAGGTGGGAACGTTACCTCTAGACTACGGAGGCCGCCACAAGTAAGCCTAACCGAACATGTTAATTTACCTAGATCAAAACATGTTACTAAATTAAATCGAGCTGGGGTAGGCAGATCGGTTCCATACTCCCAAGCGAATATGGTTGCTGACATGAAATAGAATGATTCCATATTCGTTTGTAGTAGGTAATGAACTTCTTAGTATTATAATAAAAAAAAACATTAATCCTAGGACCTTCTTGATCTCTCCTTTTTCTCCCTTTCCCTCTCTCTCTTATTCTGTTACTTACATACTGAACTAAACCCTTAATTACTACTGACACTCTTAGCTGCTAAAGGCTACATAGAAACTTATTTGTCATACCAAAAATACTATGATTAGTTCAATCATTGTCCATTTGTATCTTTTCATTCAGGTTGATCTACTGCCTTGCCACCTGACATCACTGCTTCTCTTCTTTATTCACTGCACTTCACAATTCTTGAGGTTAATCACATCCACTGGGTTCTGGCTAGTTATTGCTAGTTTAGTTAACTTTAGGTCTCCTGTTTGTTTATGTTTCGTCTCACTTTTCCCTCACTTTCTCTTTCTTTCCTTTCCTAAGACAATGACCTTACCGTATAGTGTTCAGTTCATGTACAGAGTGGGCCAGACTCAATTAGGCAGTTTTTGATCATTAATAACTAACCAATCCAACAACACACGGGATAATGGGAAAGTACCTTTTGTTGTCGATAGATGGCAGCATCATATGGTATGCTGGAACGAGGTCAACACTCTGCCTACTTAGTGCGCATCGAGGAAACGTCATGGCCGGTAGACGGTTGTCTATCGAGCAGCGTGTAAAATGTGTGCGCCTTTTCTCAGTTACTAACAATGTATCAGAAGTCCAGCGCAGGATGTTGGAAGAGTTTGGACCGCCAGCAGTCCACAGGGAGACAATCGTCCGAATAAACAAGCAGTTTGATGAAACTGCCAGTGATTTGAATCCCAAGCATCCTGGTCAGCCCAGAACTGTCCGAACTGCTGACACACAAGCACGTGTTACTGGGGAACTGGCATCATCTCCTCAGAAATAGAAGTCTACCCGCCGTTTGTCGGCCCTATTGGACATTTCGAGGACAAGTTTGCGGAGAGTTTCGAGTGACATGAAGCTGACGCCATACCATCCACGGCTTATTCATGTTCTTAACGAGGACAACTTCAACAGGCGACTTGAGTTCGCCGAGTTGATGCTAACCAAGTTTCAGGAGAACCCTGACCTTATCCGGAATATTATCTGGACTTAGGCCAAATTTCACACATCAGGATCGGTCAACAGACACAACTGCGTGTATTGGCGGCCAGAGAACCCCAGGTCCACCATTGAATATGATTTCCAGTCCCCGGGAGTGATGGTGTGGGCCGGCGTGACGTACGAAGGACTGATTGGCCCGTTCTTCCTTGAAGGTTGCGTCACGGGGAAACCTACCTAAAGTTGCTGAGGGAAAGTGTCATCCCAGAACTTCAGAGGAGAGAGAACTTTGATGAACTGTGGTGGCAACAAGATGGGGCCCCACCACACTTCGCCAATATTGTTCGGGCGTTCTTGCATCAAGTTTCTCCTCAACGCTGGATTGGCCGTCGAGGGCCTGTGGTGTAGCCAGCCCGATCACCCGACATCACCCCACCAGACTTTTTCCTTTGGGGTTACCTCAAAGACAAGGTGTACGCTAATCCCATTGACAGTGTGAAATATCTGCTTGAGGTGATTGTTCATGAGTTCAATAAAGTTCCGGTGAATATATATAGAAAGGCTATAAAAATATTGCTTTGCGACTGCAAGCCTGTGTTTTCTTAGGTGGTGCCCAGTTTGACCAGCATCTTGAAAATCGATGACTTATGTGTGTGCGATACCATTTTGGTAACCACTGCAATTGTTAACATTTATCAATAAAAATAACATCTAATCAAAAATTGCCTAATTGAGTCTGGCCCACCCTGTAGTATAAACTTCAATATGAGCATCCCCTTTACAGAATACAATAGTTTGTTTTTTCTCTCTCTCACTCACTCTTCCACGCACACTGAAACGATTTTCTGTGTCCTAAGTTTTATTTTTGTCAATAACTAGTATTCCTCACTAGTCATAATAGTTCGGAAACGGTTCGGCTAATTACTACCAAAATTAGCAAAGTCCTTATAAAGTTTCGAAATTGTTTAAGTTAATCCCTGCTATGACAATATTTTTTTATTTGGCGCTACAGCCCCAGTGAGCCTAGGCCTACCTCCATGAACTTGCTATGACAATATACATTCTACCTTTTATCAATTTGCCTCTTATTCGGATTTCATTGAGTTTCTTTCAAATAAGGTTTCAAATGTTTGATGTTAAAGATTCCCCTTATTTTACCTGCTGGGGTCTCTAGTTCCTAAATGGAGGGGTTAACCTTTCGATGGATGAGGTAAGGTCCCTCGTAGGGTCTCTGGAATTTGCTAGTAGTGCCTTGAGCCACATCTGAGGCGTACTGACACTTGACTAGGACTAGCTTCTGTAGAGTCGGTTTCCATTTTGTCCTACCTGTTTTCCGTCGTCGGTTTCGCCTGTCAGCCCTTAATTTCATACGGACGTATGCTTTAAGTATTTTATCCGCTAAGGTCTCCTCTTTAAGCGACTGGTCCTCTTCCTTCTTCAGGATTTTCCGAAAAAGATCTGGTCTGAGGCTCTGGCTTATTAATTTTATGGGAGCGTACCCCATAGATTCGCTCACTGAGGAATTCAACAAATTTTCAATGAATGGCAAGAGTTCTGGCCATTTCTTATGCCTATCGTGGCAATAAATTCTAAAGTATTTTCCCAATTCACGCATAACGCGCTCGGTGGGATTAATTTCTGGGTATCGAATAGGTGAGTATTTACATTGAATGCCCAATTCAGCTACCGCTTTCTGCCATGCTGGACTCGCAAATTGCGATCCGTGATCTGACAGTATCACCTCAGGTTTAATTACACTCTGTAAATAGTCCTGAATTTCTTGAGACAGCTTCTAGTAGTGGCTGCCTTTAGCGGGTAAAGGGTGACATGTTTAGAAAAGAATCCAGGCATACCAACAAATATTTTACCCCACCACGGCAGATGGGGATTGGCCCATAGAGGTCCACGGTCAGTAACTCTCCCGGCCTTGTTGGTGAACGAGATATCCTTTCAATTTTGTACGCCCTGTTAGGATGCTTCACACTCTGACATATGTCGCCGTGTGCCATAAACTTCCGCACCTTCCTCCCCAAGGATTTCAGGTGGAATGTTTGAGCTATTTGCAGCATACAATTATCGGTACCTTGATAAAATATATACATAACGAATCACTAACAGCTCTAACTGGGTAGGGAGCATAGTCTTCAAGTGTGGATGTGTCCAAACCTTTTTGCAGTACAGGATTTTGTCTCCAATCATGTACCTTCCCTCTAGCTTTGTTCGGTTACTTTCCAATTCTTCCCTTATCTTCCTTAATTTAGGGTCACCAAGTTGGTGCTCCGACAGATTACCTAAATCTTTCATGAGTGTCCTGTCGGTACCCAGATATACCTTTGCCACGAATAACTCTCTAGGTGTCATCACTAGGTCGCGGCTTTAATGGCTTAACGCTATGGGATTGCAGCTCAGCGTGTCTGCAAAAAAATTGTCGGTGCCCTTAATATGAGCTACTTTCAAGTCGTATTCTTGCAACTGCATTATCCAGCGCGTGACTCGGCCAGGTGTCAAATTACACCGCTTCAGAAATGTAAATGCTTTATTGTCAGAATAAACTGTGACGGAGTTACTTATTACGTAAATCCTGAATTTCTGAAGAGCGTAGACCACAACGAGCAGCTCCTGTTCACAGGTGGAGTACCTCCGTTCTACGGAACTCAATACCCTGGAAGCGGTTGAAACAATCAAAGTTTCACCTGCGTCGCTCTCCTGGGTCAGGATCGAGCTGATCCCCAATTTACTGGCGTCGGTATAAATTGCATAGGGCGCATCTTCTAATGTGTGTACTAAATGAATGCTGCGCCCAAAACTTTGGGGCAGGCGCAGGAATGCATCTGTGCTGGTTCGGGCCACACCCACTTCGTACCTTGTTTCAACAGAGGCGTTAAAGTTGCCACGTAATTTGCATAGCCTATGATAAACCTGCTATGAAAATTACATGTTCCAATGAATTGCCGCAATTGCTTACTGTCCCTTGGTGCTGGATAACTTAGTATGGCTTGTACCCTATCCGCGTCGGCTGACACAAATTCTATTAATTATGTGCCCCAAGAATTTAACTTCGTCTTCGCAGAAGCGACACTTAGGGGCATTAATAGTGAAACCTGCCTTTGTAAGCTTAACGAGTATGGTATCTAGGTGCATTAGATGATCGTCGAATGTCTGTGAATAAATTAAGACGTCGTCGATGTGGAACACCACATTATCAAGTTTACCCACACCCAGTGCTAATTTGATCGCGCGTATAAACGCGGGAAGGGAATTCCTAAAGCCGTAAGGTACTCTTTTGAACTGGAATACAGTTGAGTCAAATAAAAACGTTGTATACTTCCTGCATTCCTCATGTATATCAATTTGCTGATAGGCAGAGCTTAGATGTAGCGAAGTAAAATATCTGGCTCCATTGAATCTCGGTAAGAACTCCTGAAGTGTTGGAGTACGCTCGTGGTCAGGGATCGTGAATTGGTTCACTTTCCTGACGTCTAAACAAATGCGTATCTTGCGGCCCTTTTTTGTCATTATAGTCAGAGGGTTCAGGACAGGCGACGTGCTAATTTCTAAAATTCCGTCTTTCACCATCTGTTTAATTTGTTGGTGGACAGCTGGTCTAACTGCAAACTGGATTGGCCGAGAATATCCAATAATAGGTTCGTTGGTCTGCACTTGAAATTTATGCGTAAACAGATTACATCTCCAAGGTTTGGTTGTCATGTGGTTCAGGTAGGGGATGAGAACTCGGTACAGTTGGTTCCGCTGTACTCCTGACAGGGTGATCACTTGCTCTATTAAGTAGGACACGTCAGCTTCTTCTAACGATCTGAGGTCTGGGGGGTTGGATTTGTGTTTAGGGATGGGCGGACTGTTAGGCAGGACTTGCTTTACTGCATTAATTCCTAACCCTTGGTTAGTAATCGCAACTCGATTAGCAGAATCTCTGCTATGGCCACTTCCACTTGCAGCCTTATTCATATGAGCACACCTGGCTTCATTAATCAATCGGTCGCAGCAGTGAATTTGGGAATCCTCGTCCTTTGACACGTCACCTAACATTCTTTCGGTCTTCGAACCGAATCGAGTGCGTAGTAATGAGTCACTGCCTGTTACAGTCTGTTCGTGTGGATCCCCAGAGCAGCTGTGAACTGTCCTGGTGGGGGAAGGTGGTGCATAGTCAGCTGGTGGGTTTAGGGGTTGCTGACCTGCTGATAAGTGGAGTTGGTAAGAAGATTACCTTTTCACCCTTCGATCATCACTGTCTGCTTCAGTTAACCCTTCCTTAATAACAAACGACTGTTAAGTAATTATGCCATCTCTTACATAACTGAACGTCCTGGAGTCAAAGTTAATCCTGAAAATATATTCCATCAAAAATTGACATCCAACGATAGCGTCATTAGTTAACTGGGAAGAAAGTAAAAACACTCCCTTGAAGAAATCTTGTCCTATCGAAATATCGATTAGCGCTTGCCGACGAATCTTTTTGGATCATCTGCCAAAAGCTGTCATGAGCAATACGTTTTCTACTGGTAATATGGGCATTCTTAACCCCGTCCTTATGAGCTCTTCATAAACTCCTTCTGATAGTAGATTTACCTCGCTGCCTGAACCCAATATCGCGTTAATCTTAACAATATCTGAAATTTTAATTTCAATCTGAGGGCTATGTCCTAAATTAGCTTCATTAATCAAAAGTACTACACAACCCGTAGTTGCTTCTAAATTACACCTTAATTCAGGCTTTAGTTGGCTTTCACCATTAGGCTCTTTAGTCAATTTGGTTAGGCTGGGTGGACCGGGAAAAATACTGGGTTCTAGCATGGGGGCCATTCGATCCGTAATGACGCCTGTCATCAGTTTTCCGAATGGTTACCAGAGTTGTTAGTCTGCGTCTGTCCTTGTCGTCCTGTAAACGGGGGCACATCCGGGTTAAGAAGGTTGGAGCTTCCACTCTGAGATTCTCTATCCCCGTCTCTGTTGTAGCTGTGGTAATTACTGTTATGTCTCCTGTTGCCGTTATAACGGTTTCGGGATCGTAAGAACTGGACTTGTCTGACCTGGTTTTGGGTTTGAACCTTGTTCTCATTTCTGGCTTGTTGATTACCTGGTCTTGCGAGGTTGGGATTCTGGAATTTGGGTTGGTTCTGGGGTCTCTGGAAATCTCCATCGGACTCCATAAGTTCCACCCTTTTTAGTAACTCCACTGTTTCCTCTACAGTGCGGAGCTGGGTAACCAACATAACCCCTTGCACTCCTATTGGGAAATGGTGGCATAGAGCTTCCACTATTTTCGAGTCGCTAGGCCTTGGATCTAGATAAGTGGCCATGGTGGCATACTTCAAAAAGTGCCCCGATGACAAGTTTGACTGCCTATTGTACTTTGCTTGGTACAAACTACATCTAATTTAATTCCCACGAGATGTTGACCATCAATAAAACAAAAATGATACTTTGAATGACTGGTAATCGGACAGATCCCTGCTAGCTGCCTCTATCCACTGTTCCATCTGCCCGACTATGGATCTGCAGGCAACGGCTAAACGTAAAGCCTGCGGCAAATTTTTTTAGTTTAAAAAATTCCTCCAAACGCCGGAGATGAAATAGCGAGTTTGTGTCCGTGGCGTCGTCAAACAGAGGTAACGGAAGTTCAGCACTACTTAAGAAACTCGACACAGCTACTTGTTCAGTAGGCCCATTCACACTACATACATCCATACCACTATTAGTAACTGCGTTACAGTGAGTCGACTGTCAAGAACAACTACCGTTCCCACTAGTCATCCCATTGTTACCACTAGTGTCTACTTGAACTTGGGATTGGTCATTCTGACGCACGTCGGAACGAGAAGTCGTGCTGTGGCCCATTTCAAGCACCTCGGCTGCCAAATCCTACCTATTTGACAGTCCGTACAATTTGCCTTCTAAGTTTCTTACTTTTTCGTTAATCTTATGAAATTTGCGATTCACCTCCGACTTCTCCTGGGTGGACGCTTTGGAAATTTCCTCTAGTCTCTCCTTCTGGCCTGTGAATCTGCTGTCTACCTTTTGCCCTAAGTTGCCCAACCTGGCATTTACCTCGGACCTGTGTGCTACAATCTGGTCCGACAACTCGTTAATCACCAGTTGAGTGTTAGTACTGGCCTGCTCTAATCTTGTCTCGAAGTCAGTACTAATGTCTATCGCCTACTTTTTCACCACTACTAATTCCAATTCGGTCTCTTTTTGCATCTTAGAAACTAGGCTGGTTACTCGCCTGGCTTCTGCGTCTAACTGTGCCTTAAATTCTCGCTTAGCCTCCTGGTTTTTCCTCTCAAAATATTGTATTGGTTTTTTACTTTCCGCTTTGAGATCTGCTCGTACTAACTCCTGATACTGTTTATTGCTTTGCTGGATTGCGTTCATGAATCCAGCCAGCATTTGTTTAAGCTCGTCCCTGGAGTGTGAGGCTGGGGACTTGTTTCACTCACTTGATGCTCTACAGTTAACGCATCTGTTTGGGACACTGACTGAAACTAACTCTGACTCCTGTGGTGAGCTGAGAGATTGTCCTTGTGTCTCGCTTAGACTGCCTAAGATCTTCGACTGTTCGCTCTAGTTTGCACTGGCACTCTCCCCAGCCGGAAATTTCTGGTCCTCCTGCTGTCCCTCTACAGTGCGGTTACGAAGTGTAACGTGTTTACGTTACTGAATACGCCGTAGAGATCGTTAATTGGTTTATTCAACAATCTACAAGAACGGCGACAATTAATGATAACAATGTTACGGGTTTCCACACTTTAGAAACCCTAGAACAAAATCTCTTAACACTCTCTTCAAGAGTCTTCACGTACTAATAATGCGGGAGCTATACAAATCTCCCTGAATTACACGCTCCAAATATAACTATACTACAGCACTCACTAAGTATCGAAAGCACACAATAAGTCTTCCGCTCGCTGACTTCTTAGTTATCGCACACTCGCAGGCTGCTATGTTTCAACTGATGATCACACTGCTGTGGAGTCCGCTTATATAGCCTTGCGCTGTTGCTAGTGTGACGTGGCGTATAGCCTAGGACGCTGTTGCTAGTGTGACGTCACCGCTGTTGATTAGCATTGCATAGTTACCAGGTTACGGGGGCTCGGCTATCTTCGGCTCCGCTCGGCTCTCTTCGGCTCCGCTCGTGACGTCACCGCGCGTTGCGCATTGCGGGGTGATTACTCGCCTATTATGCGAGCGCTAAGTTACCGCTACGTGGAGCTGGGGCGGTAGGGATCAACATGTCACAGAAGTGATCGGCTGGCCATTTTCACTTTTGGACACTAATCTGTTAGTTATGTCACGGATGTTGTATGTCTGTAGCTGTGGGTCTTGTAGCTCGTAGTTCCGGCCGTCCTAACCCTTCGTAGTATGTTGAGCTGTCACGGTGACCCTGTTGTTTAGTTTTGCTTGTTGAAAAATTTAAGCATGGTATGTGTGACTCCTCTCCACTTATCCTTCCTTTGCTGAGATAACGAGCCCCATTCGTTGTCACGCCATCATATTTCTGTCCCACAGATGATCGCCATTTTCTACACGTTTCCTCGTGTTGCTTCTATGTTGGTCTTCATGTTATTCTCTGTAACCGTTTGTATAGACCGCCTACACGTTTAGCTACATGTTATAATTTCGTTAACCCTTACGTTGGGCGTTATGTTATTATAATCGTCGATAGCCCCACGTTGGGCGCCATCTTATTATCTGTAACCGTTCTGTTACGTGCCCAGGTTGGAAGACCCATCTTCTACTCGTCCTCCCGGGTTGTTCTTTACGTCGCTGGCTGCTGTACTGCTACGGGTGACGACGGCTACAGCTGGCTTTACACTGCTTCACTTATCATACATACACATCTCTAACCTTTAGGCTAATAGGTTTGGTTTGGGGGCCAGTAAATTGCTACTATCAGTTTACAGATTTAGGAAAGGTGTGCAGGATTGATAAGGGGGTAGCGATCGCAGGTAGCTAGTTCCGCCAGTAGAGTTGAGATTCTGTCCTCAGGCTGTTTGGCATTGTCTCGCTCAGGAAAGAAAGTGGGAATTTCTGTTACAACACACACACACACACACTTTGTTCCACAAGACACTTTACTAAACTTTTGTCCATAGTGGACGCCACTATCGCACTAGATTGAATTTTCTTCCGCTTGATTTGTGATCTTGAATAAGACTCCTCCAATGACTTCTCCTCGAAACTCTCGGAGTCGTCTCGATCCACAAGTCAACTTACTAAATTACAAGGATTGGTCAATTTCAAAGAATGGGAGTACACTAATTAAGTATTCCCCAAATCCGTTTAGGAATTACAGGGAATTTAGGTGCTAAAACTTAACGTAAAACCTGTCAGTAGCTTGAGAAATATTACGCTTGGCTTGGGGTTGGGAGACCAAACATCTTTTGAGTTATGGGTTCAAAACTGTCACATATTGTGTTCTCTAAGGATTCAGACAAGTAAAATTTTGTGTGACTTTCTAAAGAACCAAGCTGCAGGGGGTCTTCCTCTTTCACTTCGCATCTGCGTTGACGAGTCGTTTTTCTTTTGCCTTCTTCCTTCTAGAGTTTTGGCTAAATCTCTTCTTAAGGGAAAGAAATACCGTACCTCTCGTCCATTTGCTATATGTTACAAGTAGACGTAACCGAACATGTTAATTTACTTTGATCAAAACATGTTACTAAATTAAATCGAGCTGGGATAGGCAGATCGGTTACAAGGGCGCCCCCCCGAAAACAAGACTTAACTGTCAAACAGCAATAACTGGCCTCCAAGTCCAAGTCTCATTGCGACTGACAGTCAGTCTTGTCAGTAAGTCTTGGTGTCGAGCTCCATCTGTGGCTCATGACCAGATATTTATTAGTGTGGCATTTACGTTCTTGTTTTTGTGGGACGCCCTCTCTGACTAGAGGATGGGTCTGCCTTTTGTATATACTGCTGGTTCTTTTCAGTGCAGTCTTTCTCGGGTCTAAGTCCCTTGGGACTCGAGACCACATTTACTGTCTCAGATGTGAGACTTCTTCTTAACTGGTCTCCAAGTCCAAGTCCAAGTAAAATTGCGACTGACGGTCAGTCTAAGTCTTGGTGTCGAGCTCCGTCTGGGGCTCATGACCTGATATTTATTACTGTTGAAAGTTACAGTTTTGTTTTTTTGTGGGGCACCCTCTCTGACGAGAGGACCGGTCTGTCTTTT
>NW_019744131.1:60781-77007 GCF_002891405.2 Cryptotermes secundus
ATATTTATTAGTGTGGCATTTACGTTCTTGTTTTTGTGGGACGCCCTCTCTGACTAGAGGATGGGTCTGCCTTTTGTATATACTGCTGGTTCTTTTCAGTGCAGTCTTTCTCGGGTCTGAGTCCCTTGGGACTCGAGACCACATTTACTGTCTCAGATGTGAGACTTCTTCTTAACTGGTCTCCAAGTCCAAGTCCAAGTAAAATTGCGACTGACAGTCAGTCTCAGTCTTGGTGTCGAGCTCCGTCTGGGGCTCATGACCTTATATTTATTACTGTTGAAAGTTACAGTTTTGTTTTTTGTGGGGCACCCTCTCTGACGAGAGGACCGGTCTGATTTTTTATATGCTACTGGGTCTTGCCAGCGTAGTCTTTCTCAGGTCTCAGTCCTTCGAGACTCGAGACCATATTTTACTGCCTTTCTGGCCTTTTATACCCTCGGCTGTTGCTACGCAATGAACCTTCTGTTGTCATTAAAGACTTCTAACAATTCGTTGTAACCGTTAAGTCTCACCGTTAGTACCGTTGTCACACAACACTTCTAACAATTTTTTGTAACCTTGGAGACTCACTGTTAGAATTACAATATTGCGTTGCTTCCGTTGCCTAGGAATGGATGGATCGTTGCCTAGATAATGAATGTTCGGATATGCGTTCTTCAGCACGTTATATTGCTCGTTTTAAAGGTTGTTCGTGCCGAATAGCCTAACGGTTTTTTCTTTCCTTTGGTGTTCGTCTTCGGGGTGCTACCTACGCCCTCCTTCTTCAAGTTACTCCTCCCGAGAAGCTCCATGGTACAGTGTACGTCGTACCGTCGTATCAGACTCAACCATCGCCCATTCACTCTCGCTGGGAAAGCCGGTGCTTCTATATTACGGCTCCTCCTCAGTGCGCTGTTTCATTTTATTCGTTTCGGAGCTCGTCGGCCCCTCCACAGCTTTCAGTGTTTACTTATTTCAAACTGGACAGGAAATCCGGCAGTTTGCTTTGCGATTTCCAGTCTCTTTGCCATCCTGAGAGTCTTTTTGAATTCCCCCTTGCCTTCCTGGTGTATCGGTTGTCTCCACCCGGGAGTCCGTCATTTTCGGGTTCCTCGTATCACATTGTTCCTGGCAAGAACTTTGCCGATGGCGTTTTCCTTACACCATGCCACTCCTGCGCGATGGGTCGTCCTAATTCTAGCAGCAACCAGTTTCCTCCATGGGTGACGCATTTCCTGGGTGAGGTACGTCTTTACGATGTCTCTCTTGCATCGTGCAGCTGTTGCACAGCGGGACATCTTCCGGTCTATTGGCTTTTTCCGTTCCACGTTCGAACGGCTTCTTATCTCTCTGCGGACGACGTCCAAACTCTTCTGACAGTCATCTTTTTCCACAACCTTCCAAGGTCACTATTATAACCACCCAGTCATTTTATATTATATAAAGTCAATATTTCCCACAATTGTGATGCTATGTAGTCTAGCACAAGTTATCGTCGTTTCAGAGAAACAAGCGGCTTCAATTTTTCAGGCATGCTGCTGGCTAAGGTTAGCTCCCGACATCGAAGATAAAGTAGTAAGTTCCTTTGAAATATCAGTTGACTTCTATATTACTCCGCTGTGTCACATCCCGTAATATAGAATTCTCCACAGTCATTGCGACGGAAATCTCAAATCTCAACTCTGATATATATTTAAACATATACCAGGGTCGTTCTTAAATTCTTGAGCAACAATTTTTGTAAAGTAACATGCTTTATTACTGACAAACCACATACACCACCTCAATCTACAGACCTTTCTTTATTTTTCCACATAATCGCCACTTTTTTGTACACATTTCTCCCAGCGTTCTGGGAGTTTGAAAATTTCCCTTCTGTAAAATTCCATTCCAGCCATCCTAAGACACTGACGCATTGCTTTCTGAATTGCCTCAATTGTCGCAAAACGTCGTCCACGCAGCTGATCCTTCACAAATCCGAAAAGATGGTAGTAAGAGGGTGCCAGGTCAGGGCTATAGGACGGGTGTGGAAGAACTTCCCACCCCATCTTTGCAATTGCTTCCAATGTGTGGCGAGCGGCGTGGGGGCGAGCGCTATCATCCAGGATGTTGATGTTTCGTCACAATAGAGAGCAAAAAATTATCGCCTACGTGTCGATATCTCTGCAGCAGTTCTGAGGTGATGGCTTTTCGCTGACCTTTGTAGTCTTCGGTCAATAACCGCGGGACCCAACGAGCACAACATTTTCTAGAGCCCAAGCTTTCAATCATCTCCTGTATTGCACTCTGCCCTATTCCAAGTTTTGGGGCTATTGTGTCCACAGTCACACGCCTGTCATCTTGAATGATCACATCCACTCTTTCATGGTTGCGTTCAGTTGAGGCTGTTCGAGGACGACCGCTCCGAAACTCATCTTCGATGTTGGTGTTCCCATCTTTAAAATGTTTCACCCATTTTCGAACACTGCTCGCACCCATACACACACTTCCATAAGCACGCTGAAGTCTCTGGTGAATTTCTGCAGCAGGGATTTCCTCTTTCACAAGAAATTCGATGACAGCACGCTGGCGAAACGACATATGGTTGTCAGCCATTTTGTTAGGAGTGATACTGGTCATGTGACGCCAGCTATTGACGTCACAAGACACTCGAGATTAACACATCAGCTGTTTCCACCTACCACCATACTCCCTTTCGTCTGCTGTTCCCAGGTTGTATGCAAAAAAAATTGCTCATGACTTTAAGTACGACTTACGTATATACTCGTATATACGTGTATTTCACTTTGTTACAGATACAATGTCGTGAAATAAACTAATAAGCAATTTTTCGAAAATCAGGCCAACGAGCCGCAGTACAGGTGTTATTATGCTGCAGTGTAAATGGGAGTTTGGGTTACGAGCATTTCCTTACCTTCTGCATTTCTTTTTTAAATGTGAGTATAACGTTATGCAAATGTACGCAGCGGTGACTTCATTTTCTATGGACGCAAGTAGGATGAAATCAGACTTAAAGTCGTATATTTTGTTTCCGAGTGTCGCCACCGCTCTCTGCTCAGGAGAAGAACACTGCTTGTTAATTTCGGACAGCCTCTTCCCTGTGAGGTCGAAGTATTTGCAGCCATCCACAAGAGAAAGGTGCCATTAAGGATGTTACTTTCATTTTATTTGTGTTGGATAAAATGATTTTATGAGGAACCGGGATAGCTTGGTCGGTATGGCGACGGGCTAGGGGCTGGACAACAGGGGTTCAATACTTTGCACGGGCAAGATTTTTCTCTTCTGCACAGCGCCCAGACTGATTCTCCGGCCCACGCAGCCTCCAATCCAATTGGCAGAAAAGAGTAATGTAGCAGGGGCATCAAACTGACCACTCAACTACATTTTCGAGGTCAAGAATGATAAAGCTATGCCTCCACTCCCCCATATGTCTTCATGGCCCAATGCTTCGTTAATTAAGGATAGGGACAACTTTACATTTTTACCTTTAAAATGATTATATTATTTACAATATCAGAATATAGATGCATTATATTTTGTCTTTAGACCTCTTTAGTATTTAGTGCGCGACGGATGCCAGTTGTTTCCCTTAAGCACCTAAGTACGAGAAGACTGTTACTCTTCATCATGAACCGAATAAGGCGCATGAGTAGACGGAAGTACTCATAAAGAAACAACTCCCAGTACACTCTAGATCTGAGATCAGTTGGGCCCCACAGCTGGTGAGTACGACGTAATTGGTGGAGAGGAGAATATTCGTTGTCGCTGCCGAGACTCGAATCCACGCGGTCGATAGTCACAAGGTTTCTCACATACTCGGATCTATGTTAAACTGTCGTGCATAGACTTGCAATATGTCTGCAATGTGTATTTACTCTGTGTCAAAACAGTAACGAGAATGTCATAAAATCAATTAATATCTTCCATGATCTTGGCCGAACTCGGATCCGATCTGCCAGTCAGTGACTGACAAATGACTAACTACCTCCGGTTAGTAAGCCAAGTCAAGCAACACTGACACATGTCGTGCTTCCCTTTTAAAGGTTCAGATTAAAACAAATAAAACTGAGAGTTCACCCCACAATGCAAAACAGTTCTTTGAAACTACGGGATGCTCCGAGCAGGCTGACATAATCTTGACGCTCTAGATTTGTATTCGTAGCTTCCTCAGTCCATCCAAGCAAATGCCAAGATAGTACCTAGATTATACCATAACTCCTTCCTTCCAAATTCTTTCGAATTCACCATTAATCAGTCACCTACCATTCGACGCTACATTATCCAAATACTGAGAGCACTGCTAAAGAAGGTAACTCAACTATGGATGCATTTAGTAAGGCAGGTCGGAAAGACGTGGAAAGGGCCAACTGGAAAAACACAGATGGAGGATTGTCGGAATTGAGGCTGGCTCTTTCTGAGGGACCCAACAGATTAGGTATCTCTCTCACTCACCTGAGGACAGAAGCAGATCCAGTTTCCGAAACGGTGTGTTCTCTAGTTTTTTTTTCAGAATACGGACGATGGATAAAGTCCAAGAACCCTGCTCTCCACCACATGTTGCTAGAGTGATCTAGTAGTCTCTTATACGGCAGGATATATAAGTAGAATATGCATAGAGGACGAAGATAAATGCGTAAAAATTGTAGTCGGGAGAACCTGAAGGAAATATACGCATGCAGGATTTAGACAGACTTGGGTCGAGATATTGTGATCATCTAGAATCAAGCAATTTCACTAGCTGTGATGTTGCTGACATGTGCCAGTCCGAAATTCGACCGGTTCACCTGCACTACTGCGGTCTTCCTCAGTCCCTCCAGATATGCAGTTGGACTTCACCTTAAATAAGGCCACAACAAATTCTTTCCGCATTCTATCCAATGAATTTTCAAAATCGCTCAACTATTCCAAGCTTTTCAGTACAACTCGAGTTAGGTTCTACTGACGGCGTCGTTATGCAGTCTAAAAGCAAAAAACAAACTCCTTGACTTGAATCCGCAAGCGAACTATACCGACCGAGTGACCGCCTCTCGTCGGCGAAGTTAGTGCAACGTTAGCGGATAGAGAGCCTGGCGTGGTCCGCGCAACGAGTCCTCACGGACATTAATTTCGGTTTTCAAGGCCGGAGCCGCTATTCCCTTGAAATAGCTCCTCAGTTAACCTCACGAGGCTGAGTGGACCCCGTTCCAGACGCACTGCTTCTCAGAAGATCTGCCGGGAAACGAATCCGGACCTCTGGATCTGTAGCCAAGAACTCTGACCACTAGACCACAGAGGCGGTTTTATGCAACCTACAAAGAAACAAATTTATTTAGAGACCAAGCTTCACATTCAAATTTTATTTGGAATAAGCTGGGATATGACGGTGATCATGATTGGTGATTAGATAAGTGTGAACAGTTATTTCTAAAAATTATTCCAGAATTTTATTTGGAAAATGGCAGAGGAAATCCACAAGTCATCCCTAGTCGAGATTAAAAGTCAGGACCTCCAAGATTCAAATACGAGTAAGAAGAGATAATCATCAAACTACGACGCTCAGGAAACATAACAAAGTATTGGGTAAAAATCTGTAAACTGTATCTGAATATTTTCTCCACCAGCGGGACCTCACTCCATAATTTCGCATTATGATGTTCTCCTTGCAATAAACAGAAAATATATTGTGCTCATGTGCAGCCTATATTACTAAAGATGGGCTCAGAATAGGATTCAGAGCAGGCTTGTGTATTAGCGAAGACGAATTTCTCTTAAATTTCAAGAGAGGTGGTAGACCAACTGCCGGTCACATTGGCGGCGCCTTCTAAGGCATGAGCTGTCTTCGCTCGCTCAAACATTTGAATCGTAGGTTCTAATCCCACTTGAGACATGGATGTCTGTGTGCGTTCAGTCTATGTTCGTGCTATTCTGTGTGGAGGTAGCGGTCCAGCAACGGGATGATCTCCCGTCCAAAGAGTCATGACAACTTTGTAAAAGATGAAGAACCTGAAAAAAAAGCTGCCAAACTATAATAAAGGTCTGTAGAGCCATGGATAGATAGACAGATAGCACGCAAACTATGATACTTCATGAAATTCTCTTGTAAGAATCATCATTGAATTGATACCTATATACCATTTTGAGAAAATATTTATAAAATTGGAATATGTTCGGAAAAATTGGCAGAAATTAGATTTACTAGCACTTCGATTATAAAGTCTCTCTTAATTACATTTAAATACAAGCAATACAGTGCTATCGATGATTTACACACTTTCCAGTTCACCTTTGTACACGCACTAGGAATTTTTGTTGCCACTAGTCGCCTCCTAGCAAAGGATTTCAACACAGGAACTATCACTTCAAATCTCTACGAACTTTTCTTTTTATTTCGTCCTCAATCACTCTGTACTCCAGTGTCCTAATCAATACTCAATCTCCAGAATTCACTAAGGATACACTCCATCCTCGTCCTTGCACTTACTCTCAACTGTTGAACCCTCCTTGAATCTCCTCTTCGCTCCATTCCCGTGGTTCCGCTGCTACTACACGTATTTCTCTACGACGAACTCAGAACTCTGCCAGCTTAGGTACTCTGCTCACTTATATAGCCGAGGGACGGACATCGACCAAAATTAAACATATATCACGTAGATCCTACCCACTGTTCCTCTATGACATCACCACACACGCCCAAGCTGACGGACACGCAGGAAACACATGTCACGTGACGGCCACCTACTGTAGTTGTGTGACGTTATCGCTCCTGCGCCAGGTAGCTATACTGTTGTGTGGGCATATCGTGTTTATAGAGTTATTGCCTGGCAAAGCGTTGATGAATTACGCAACAGTATCAACCTCAAAATTACTTAACGGTTTATTTGAAATTTGGCTTGGCTGTGTGTAGCCCAAAGGTTCTTAATTAAATTAAATTTTATTGTACATGTACTTGTGCAATATACGAAGCCTTAACCTAAATGTATATATATTTTTAAAGAGATTAACTGATTGAAAATATATTTACAAGAAAGAAATATTAGAACAGTAATTCTCAACTTTGTGCTTCTTGCGTCCCACAAGTCATTTTACGAAAACCAATGCCACTCCACCATAGTACAGCAAAGCTTCACTTCTTCCAAGAAATTTATATTTACAATTGTGTCAGCCCACGTTTAACTATTATGTCCATCATTAATGGAAGTTCTTAACAACTGAAATATTGTCATTACCATAATTATACAAAAACTATACAGTTCTTCTAGCATAAATACGATGACAGTGCAGGATTAAGGAGAAGTTTGTGTTTGCAGTGCAGGAAAGCTTTTGGGTCATTTTTCTACAAATATGCTGTCTATTTAAGTTTCGAGGATATCACGGCGATGACTATGAAGAAAGTCGTCTTCTGGGATCTGGCGCCGTGTATTCTTGGTTTTAACCGACGTTTCGGAGGAATATATAGCCTCCATCTTCAGGGCAGTTGAATTGCGTTGTGAATATGTTCCTCCGAAACGTCGGTTAAAACCAAGAATACACGGCGCCAGATACCAGAAGACGACTTTCTTCATACTGTCGATTATTTTCACAGTATCATTTCCCACCCAGCCGACCGTCAGATGAGAGTGAGTCGCATTAGAACGTATAAGTTTCTTCTGTCATTCTTGTTTAGCGTGCTGCAAGAGCAAGTAGCTTGATTCTGTGTACTGTACCGGTTATGTCGGTCAGCAGCGTCCACAAAAGGGTTGAGGTCCATTTCTTAGTTTAGTACACGAATAAAAATGTCGCTTAAAGAAATGTGTTTTGGAAGGATTTGGGTTATATGCAATTATTTACCTCTGAGGGGAAGTAAATTAACTTTCTGTGAATTCGTATTGTATAACAGTGTGCCATTGGAGAGCTTAAATGTGATTTTTGCAACTGGATGTGGGAGATTATTTACTTTGAATTTTCGCCCCTTTTCCACATTTTGAATACCGTATTTACGCATGTATAGTCCGCGTGCGTGTATAGGCCGCAGCACAATTTTCAGACAGAAATTATAGAAAAAATAATTTTCTTGGAATATTATTTCAGGAGTAGAAATTATTCCGAAATTTGGCAACGTTTAACATTCCTAAGTCCGCAACTAGCGAAAATAACAGTACCGCTCGGAACAAAGGCATTGCAGGGGAGAGTTATAACCTTTTCGCCTTTAATTAACTTGCCTGGTTAGTTCTGAGTGAAACATGGGTCGAGTAAGAGCAGGTTATACGTCTAAATTTAAACTTCAAGTGGTGCGTTACGCACAAGAACACGGAAATCAAGCAGCAGGGAGAAAATTCGACGTTGACGAAAAAATGTGGGAAGATGGATACTAACGAAAGATGCCCTTGAAAAAACGTCACAAAATCGACAACCTTTCCGCGGAAAGAAAGCTAAATTTCCAGAACTTGAAAATAAACTTTTGCGATACGTGCGTAATACACGGGGGGGTAGATTTTCAATGTCTATGGAATAGATTCAATTTGAAGGCCTCAAAATAGCGGACAGAATGAAAATTCCTCGTAATGAATTTAAGGGAAGTTATGGATGGGCAAGGCGCTTTATGGCCCGACATGATCTTGTAATTCGGCGACGGACGTCAATAGCGCAGCGCCTTCCCGACACATACCAGGAGAAACTGCTTGCATTTCAAAAACATGTCCTGAAATTAAGAAAGACGCACAACTACACCATGGGAGCTATTGGAAATGTTGATGAAACTCCTGTGTTCTTTGAAATGCCGGGTGAAAGTACAGTGAACAAAGCAGGCGAAAAAACAGTGCATGTGCGGACTGCAGGAGCAGAAAAGCAGCGGTGTACCGTAATGCTTGGTATCACTGCTGATGGAAACAAACTACCACCATTTGTAATCTTCAAACGCAAAACATTGCCGAAAGAAAAGCTTCCACCGGGAATTTTGGTGAGAGTTCAAGAAAAAGGATGGATGACAGAAGAGCTCTATCTGGATTGGTTGAAATCAGTGTGGTTTCGGCGCCCAGGCGCACTTTTACGTCAGCGGTCAATGTTAGTGGTTGACAGTTTTCGAAGTCATTTAACTGAAAATGTGAAAGTGAAGATGAGGCAGGAGAAAAGTGATATGGTTGTGATACCATGGGGGATGACTGGCATGTTACAACCACTTGACGTGTCAATAAACCGTCCTTTCAAGTCTCATTTGCGGCGCTTTTACCGGGACTGGAGATGCGGTTCCACGAGATGACGCCGACTGGACGATTGAAGAAACCTTCATTAAGTCAAATGTGTGAGTGGATTGTGGCTGCATGGAACACCATACCAGAAGAAATGGTTTCCAAAAGTTTTAAAATCACATCCATTTCCAGTGCAATGGACGGGACTGAAGATGACGCTGTATGGCTGACATCACCTGACAGCGAAACTTCTAGCGAGAGCGACATCAACAGTAACGAGTCAAGTGATGAACAGTAATATGGTTCAATTAACGTGGACCAACTTCAGAAAGTGTCGCATAATTTATTCATGCGATGCGAAGCATGTTTCCAAGCAGAAGGGGGTAATTTTCAGCACCTGTTATAAAGCACGGTAAGTTTGTGTTATCTTTTTACGGTATTCTTATAAATGTGTGCATGTACTGAAACTGAGGTAAGGGTATCAGCGACACGACTGCACTCTCGCTAGCGGGGAGGGGCACAGTAATCGCGGAGAAACGTTTCATCCCCTCTACGCTGCTGCCCCGGTTTCCTCGATCTTTGAACACCCAGTATTACTAATTATGAATATATTTTTTTTAAAATGAAATGTGATTTCGAATATTTCGAATATAAGCGGCACCCCAGTTTTCCTCTTGAATTTTTGGCAAAAATGTGCGGCATATACATGCGTAAATACGGTAATTCAAAAAAACGCGGGTGCATATTAGCAGAAGGAAAGATTTCAGAATGACAGCCTATGTTACATAAACAGAAAGAACAGTGGTAGTATCTAAATAATAACCATTATTGAAATGTATATATCAGCGCAAAATAACTCAAGTCTCTAATCTTATATTCAATCGAATTATCATTAAAAGAAATGTATCTCTGTTGTTTGTTGAAAAATTAAGCAACGACCGTTATGATGAACTGTTGCCAGTTGAAGAAAGATGAATTAGGTACTGCTGCCATTTCATCATAAAATCCTTCCCTGAAAACATTTCCTGCAGACGGAATAACCGCTTATTGCATTCTCTTTGATTTAATATCTTAGCATAAACGTATCTGTATTTCCGGAACTTTCAAAGGAAAGGTAGATATTCTTTAATCAAGTTTGTCTGTCAAGATTTGAAAATTCAAAGGACTTTCTATTAGTTTTAAAATCAAAATTTAGTGAAAGTTCTGAGGGTTAAGTATCATATAATATGTCAATTCTTGGTGAGTAGACTAACAAAATGTTCGCCCACTTTCCTTCGGCAAGATGCGGATTACATAGACTACGTTACAGAGGAAACGTTTGTGCAGAATTGTTACTTAGCAACGAGAGGAGGACACGCAGACCCACAGACACACTCGCCCAACAAGTCTTCTATTGTATCCTATATCCGTTGCAGCGAGAAAGTGTTGTCTAGCAATGATAGGAAGGACACAATTTACCAAACCTTTGTCTACTATTAGAGTTTGGAAGGATTTTCATACAGCCACACAAACTGATGAGAGGGATTTAAGAAATACGCTATTGAGGTGGGGTCAGGTGTAGTGATATAAATACCAAGTTTTATAAAGATTAGCTCAGGCATTCAAAAATTAAAAGGAGGGATTCACAGACACACAAATATACAGAGAGCATAGAGATTGCGTAAGCCTACTTTCATTTTTTTCGAAATAAAGGGAGTAGGCTAAAATGGTATTTGAATTTCAAACAAGATTATGAACGAAAATTTATATTCCTTAATGATATTTATTACAGCCTTTAATACAAAATTTCATCAAAATTCATTGTCAAGTAGTTATGTACATGCGGATGAAGGGACAGAAGGAGTGACGCGGCCTGCTGACAATAACTTTCACTTTAGCCAGATAATAAATACAATGTGTGCGGATTTACCAGTCTTTATTTGTTGAGCAGATTATTATCCACGCAAGATAGCCACGTACCTTAGTAAATGGTGCAATACATTACAATGTACAGTATATGGCCTCTTTATTGCATCGGATAAAGAATTAGACAGCAACAGCTTAAAGGCACTGGAGTTCAGATATGTACAGGGACTAACCATTTCTATGTTTTAACATAAATAAACGAACACGTGTGTCGTGACACTTCACATTCATTCTCATTTACAGGGGCCATTAGTCATTCTGCTTTACTATTAATGATCAGCCGTGAGTAAGTTATGTACTTTCCTCAACATAAACTGCATTCGGTATATCTTCTTCTATATACTGAGCAGCGAATACGTCAGAACTCGTAGTAATGGCAATTTACTTCATTTATGACTTAATTGACGATGCTGTGAGCAACTCAGATTGTATGTGTCGAATGGTACGCCAATTAATGAATAATTAACTGTAAGAACTTCGGAAGGAATCGGTTGAAATACAATTTGAGGAACTATTTCGTCAGTTATTTTGGCGGACTTGGGAAACCTGTAAAGAACTTCTATCAACATAGGCAGTGCTTCGAGCTTTGAGTAGATCATTTCTCGAACAAAAATCAGAAGCGTTTTATTATGAGAAAAATTGTCCAATAATTTCATGTTATGAAGAAGTTGTTTTAATATTAATATTATTAATAGTAAAATTGTCGACAAATTTAAAATACCGTATACTACGGGTGTATAATTTTTGTTTATTATTTCTGCTTCTTTTTAAAAGTAGTCACTATTAGATGTTGTCCCCTTAAAGTTATTCTACTGCAGCCTGCCTTTTGCCAATATCTAGATTCCATCCCTTTGCCAATTGTTCTACTGCAGGACATGTTTTGTGCTAATATTCAGATGATGTTCCAATTCAAATGTTCTACTGCAGCACACGTCTTGTCCATTTTTCAGATGTTGATCCAATGCAGATGTTCTACTGTAGCACATGTCTTGTCCCAATATTCAGATGCTATTCCAAAGAAAATGTTCTACTGCAGCACATATCTTGTTTAAATATTCAGATGTTGTCTCAATGCAAATGTTTTGCTGCAGGACAAGTCTTACCCTAATAATCAGATGCTGTTTCCATGCAAGTGTCCTACTGGAGCATATGTCTTGTCCCAATATTCAGATGTTGTCCCCTCGTAAGTGTTCTAATACGGTATTTGTCTTATGTCAATATTCAGATGTTGTCCCTTCTAGAAAGTATTCAACGCGCAATATATTTCTCGTCCCAACATTAAGATATTTTGGAAGTAACACTGATACACTATTAGATATTTTGCTAACATAAACTAAATTATAATATCTCCCTGTGGCGCTACAGCCCCAATTTGGACCTAGGCCTACCTCCATGAAACTCAAATTATAATATAGGAGTATATATTATCATAGTGGCACAGGTATATATCTGTATTATACTTGTCATTCTAAATTCCATCCTGTGTGGTTTTGTTTTAGTTTGTGCTAAATATGTTACACCACTTTTTGCTTCTTTTATTTTTGTGGATTACTAATCGTAAGAGAAATGACGAAGAATTGCCTGAGCAATGGAAGAAGTCCATTATTATGCCAATTTACAAGAAGAGTTATAAAAGTGAGTGTAATAATTATTGAAGCAGTGATATGCCTCAATAATTACTACACTCACTTTTATAACTCTTTTTGTAAATTGGCAAATTAATGGTCTTCATGAACAATTTCATTCGATATCATTCCTTCAAGAAAAGTCCATATGTAAATGAAGTTATAACCGGTCATCAGAGTGGATTTTTGCGTAATAAATCACCTACTGAGCGGATTCTCTGCATTCATCAAATAATGGGGAATAGTGCGAATACAGTTAGAAAGTACACCAGGGATTCACGATCTCAAGAAAGCCTATAATTTAATTTTGGGGGGGGGAAGTATCGTACAATGTCCTCATTTAGTTTTGGTTGCCCATAAATTTATTTACTCTTACTAAAATGTGTATAAGTAAAACCTATAATCAAATATGTATAAAAACATTTGTCTGATATGTTCCATATTCAGTTTGGTCTGACACAAAGGGATGACTGGAATACGACATTAGGGTGGTCCAGGAAATTCAAGTGAGGCTAAATATTAAATAGGTCACATCATACTCTGATCTGTGTTGATCATCTAAATCCATTGGGGAATAATATTAATACCACAAAGAAGGACGCGAAGTTCTAATTGATGCTAGTAAACAGGTCTAGAAGTAAGCATAGATAAGGCGAAATATATGTTGACGTCTAGTCGCCGGAATGCTGGACAAAATCACAACGTAAGCAATGCTAATAGGTCCCCTGAAAATATATTAAAGTTCAGGTACTTGGGAACTACAGTAGCACCTCAAAATTTGATTCGTGATGGAATTAGAAGCAGACTAAATTGAAGTAATACTTGCTACCATTCAGTTCAGAAGCTTTTGCTTGCTCGTTTTATGTCTATAAACGTAAGCGGTAGAATACACAAAATAGTAATTTTGCCTGTTTTTTGTTTGGGGTCTGAAGTTGATCTCTGATATTAAACTAGGATAGATTTGAGAGTATTAGAGAACAGATTGCTAAGGAGAATATTCGTACCGAAGAGGGATAAAATGTAAGGAGATGGAAGAAAATTGCATAATGAGGAGTTCCATAATTTGCACTCTTCGTCAAAATAATTAGAATGATCAGGCCAAGAAAGATGAGACGGGAAGGTAGTGCATAACGATTGGTGGAGAAGAGGAATGCATATAGGATTCTGGGAAAGGCAGAAGGAATGAGACCATTAGGTAAACCTAAACGTAGGTGGGATACGCTTCTAGGAGGTGAGAATTTAATATTAAAATTTGGTGGAATATTAACACACATTATATACAAAAAATAATAACATAATATATTAATATATATTTCAGATACACGAGCGCATAGATGGGAGTACACGTCGAATATCAGAATCATAAAAGGGAAACACAGCAGCTTTCGCCGAATTTTGAACACCTGATGATGACAAAGATATGTCGAAACGTGTAGTGTAATGTACAGGAACTTTTAAATAAGGTTTAAAAAGACACATTGTGTGATGTAAGAAAATTTAAATATAATGAATGAATGAAAGTATAAGGAGTGGGGCTTCTCGGCCCTTGCACCGCGACACTTATATAAAGACGAGTTGCACGTGAGGGGGTGAATCAGTGGCATTTGTTGAACAATAAAGGATGCGCAACAGGAAGTACAATGTAAAACTCTTTGAATGAGTATTTCTTTTACCTAAACAGGCCTGTCCAATCCTCCTTGTTGCGAGGTGAACTTCTTCCAAAATCGGTCTCTATGGGTGCAACATGCTGTTCGGTATATAAAGAAATAGATAACTTATAAGTGTAAATATAATCGCAAACATATTGTAACATGTTGCGCGACTGAGAACCCCCCTCCTCCCTCCTCTCCACGGTAACGTAGCGCTCCCCGCCACTCCCCTCCGCGGTGACGTCACGCGGTGACGTAACGCGCAACGCTAACGTAACCGTAATCAACGTCCTACTGTGACGTGGCACTCATTACGCCACAGGCAAGCACTGCAGCTATATAAGTGGATGCACAGTGCGTATCGATCAGTTCGAGTTCCAGTGTGGCTACCGCCGAAGACATTCCGAGTTATAAAGTAACAGCCAGCCGACTACAGTTGGAGTATAGCAGCCGTCGCGGAAAGAAGATCCGGACGTGTGTGCGATTGTGTAATTGGGAGCGTGTGATACAGTGATACATAGCTCCCCTACTGTCAACGTGTATACTACTGAAGACAGAGTGAACTGATTTGCGCATAGGGTTAGAAATCGTGAAACCCCGCAACAGTGTTAACAGATTAATGCGATTAGGGTTATAAAGTGTGAAACCCCGCAACTGTGAGATAATTAATTGTAGCCGTTATTTGTAGATTGTTAAATAAACCAATTAACCATCTCTACGGCGTCTTCGGTAACGAAACACGTTACAATATCTAGCTGTATAATTTTATGTGTTGTAACGTTTTAAGGGTATTTGACTATAGACGGAGTATGGATTGGATATTTGATTTATTGACCACTTGCATACACCACTCAGAACTACACTTTACAGATCACAGACTTGTGTCCTCAGTCTATTACAGTCTCCACTAGCCGTTTCCAGGCAACAGATTTAACACAGTGGAAATTTTTCAGTTTCCCCCACCGCCCGTCCAGGACTCTTGTCAAATGACAACTCAACTGTTTCCCAGGCTGGTGGCCATTTCACACAAATGACATAGTTTCTCTTCACAAGCTGACTTCCAACTGACAAGTCACAAGGGAACTCTCTCCCTCACCAATCGGCCACTACACGTCGCTTCAGTCAACTGAACTTCTGACAATTCTAACTGCAGCTCGGCTGGTGTCCTCGTTATATAACCTCGGGGCAGACACAAAAGAAAACAGGTCCTCCAACAACCCCTTTATTGTTGTCGTGGGCTGCTACCTAGGAATAGACTGGGTATCGTTTCCGCGAGAACGTGTTTACCGACTGTTACTTAGAAATGGGTGTTCGTTTATCCACCTATTGCATAGCAACGGCTGTACTCGTCCGTTTCGAGATCTCTTCCTAGGAACGGGTCTGTAAACCATAATACACGAGTATATTACACACAATAAAATGCATTGCTTGTAATACGAAATATATTTAAAACGAAATTCAAAACATAGGCGAGAGTGTTCTTTAGTTTTAGTATATGTTTACAAAATGAGCTAGAAATGTGACGTGTGTCTCCATAAATAAAATGTTCATAATATTTTTAAAACGTTACACACATTTTTATAATATTGTGACATGTTGACCCCTACCTCCCCAGCTGCACGTAGCGGGAACGTAACGCTCGCGTAATAGGCGAGTAATCACCCCGCATCCTGGCAGCTATGCAACGCGCAATGCGCGGTGACCTCACGAGCGGAGCCGAAGAGAGCCGAGCGGAGCCGAAGATAGCCGAGCCCCCGCAACCTGGTAACTATGCAATGCGAGTCAACAGCGGTGATGTAACAGGATGACGTGGCACTCATTACGCAACCAGCAAGCACTGCAGCTATATAAGTGAGCTGCACAGTGGCTGCGAGTTAGTTATAAAGTAACAGTCGCCGAGTCGAGTCGTAAAGGCAGCCAGCCAG
>NW_019744131.1:77041-154392 GCF_002891405.2 Cryptotermes secundus
ACGACTCCCTTTTTTTTGCTCTGCAATGCCATCTGTTGGCGAGTTGTGGGGTTAAGATTCTTGAAGTTTCAGCTGTGGCTTTCTATAATGTAAAGCTCAAGCATCACTGCAGCATGTGTTCTGACCTTGAATTTAACAGTACTATTCTGAAGCTCGTCGGAAAATGGCGGTTGAGCAGAGAGCCAAGATCAAATTGTATTTGTAGTTAGGAAAAAACAGCCGGAGAAGCGTATGAAATGATGAAAAGTGTGTCCGGCAGTGATTGTTTGAGTCGCTCGAATATTTTTCGACTTTATGCTGTATTTCGTGACGGCAGGGAGGACATTGAAGACGCTCCAGGTGCATCAAAACCGAGAACAAATCCACTGAAGAAAATGTGATAAAAGTGATGGAAATCCTTGCATCATACAGATTTGTTTCTGCAAGTCTCATCGAGGAACTTTTTGGAATACCAACAAGTACTGTGCATCAAATTTTGACGGAGGATTTGGCAAACGGAAGGTCTGTGCACGTTTTGTACCGCACTCGCTCTCAGGCAATGAAAATCATGCCAGAGTTGAACACTGCAAAGGTAGGTTACGGTAGGCCCAAAGTGATAAAAAATTTACAAAATCGATTGTTATTGGTGACGAGACATGGTGTTTTCAATATGGGCCTCTCACAAAGCGGAAGAGTGCAGCGTGGTTTAGCCCAAAAAGCTGAAACCAAAGAAAGTGCTCATGCAAAAGAGTCGAGTAAAGACACTGCTAACAGTTTTCTTCGATTACAATTGAATCATTCACAAGGTATTTCTGCCAGAAGGTCAGACAGTGAATTCTGATTATTATCTCGGTGTCCTCGAAAGAATTCTTCGAATTCGACCTGAATATCGAGAGTAAGGTTCCTGGTCGCTCCTCCACGACAATGCTCCACCCCACACGCCACAACTCGCCAGCAGATGGCATTGCAGGGCTAAATTAAAAAAAAATTAGTCCTAACTGATCCTGGACAAACCTAGTACTTTTAACGTGGCATTGTTAGACGAACTGGCAGCCTGATCTGACGGACCTGTTTCTAAAATTCCCCTCGTGGCAGATACTGCCGCACGGGAAGTTTTCTTCGCAACCTTCACTGCCTTTGTTGCTAGTGTTACGTGTCTTGACGCAGTACAGCTGCTCTAGTTAGGTGACTTTAGAGAAGAATATCCTCCTAGAGGATTGCTTTCTTAAGTCGTTTTCCTCTTCTTCTTTGCATTGCTGCAGCCTGGGTACGACGTCGAATGACGTTTGCCTTCATCTACTATGGTGCAATTGCAGCAGCTCGGCGTGAATTCTTCAGTCGCATTTTCAGGGCATTCCATACTCAGGTGGCCACCACAACCCCACAAACATCGAGGGGTTGTTAGCAGTTGGCCCAGACATGGCCTAAGTGTTGGCAGTTGCAGCACTGCGTAAGGCCAGTCTGAGCTCTGTATAACTCTACCTTGATAATATAAGGTTTAGAGTATTCAGCCTGAATACACGTATATCACCACCTGGAAGTGGTCCGTACTGTTTCCAGGTACACTGCCATGCATACGGTTTAGTCTCACCTCTATATCCAGGGGGTGGGGCAAATAAGCTAGGATATGCACAGCTTTATGTTCTTGATATTACTGAAGCAAAAGGGGAAAAAACTTGGAAAAGAACAAAGTCTCAGGTATTTGACAGAGATAGTGCAACGCTTGAACGAGATTACGTTGCATTTTAACACATTTGGAGAGTCATAATGGGAATGCAGAAAGTGAAAATAACCACATGATGGAAGACATAAAATGGCTCAATTATTTGTTAATAAAATCTACGACTTGCAGAGTGTAGACCAGTTACTAGGTAACGTTTCGAAACAAACAACGGAACAACATCCGCTGTTAGGCAGCAGATCACTAACAAACAACAAATGAACTACAACAGTGAGGAACGGTGTTTTCTGAGTGGTTCCTGCCGAGATGTTCTAACCAGGACAGTTTGGAGCAACAGTTCAGTCGTGAAACAGTAGCCAGTAGGCAGTGGCGTGAGAGCGGAAGCTGAATAATCTCCACTGATACAAGCCGTAACCAGGAAACAATTAGTGGGGAGTGTAACAGACTGAGAACACTATTGTGTGTGTAACAGTGAACTGTAAAGTCTTGTCACGAGACGTGTGGTAGAGATGTCAATAAATCCAATCTCCAATCCAGACCCCGTCTATAGTCACACTCCTTCGCGTGACAGTATGTTACGAAAGGTAAAGCTAATTTAATATTTAATAGGTTTTCTTATTTATTTTTCTACTTAATTAAGCTTTCAAGAATCGGAATTTATAGCGTCGAATAAGAGAACAATTTGTAAGCGATGAAATAAAAAATGTGGAAGTAAATGATTACATACGCTCCCACCTCATGACTCAAGGTACGCTGGTTCAAACCCGGCGGAGGTCGTGGAATTTTTAAGGGCGGAAAAATTCAGGGAACAAGTCCTCCGGGAGGGACTTTAAGCAGTGGGTCCCGTGCCGTAGATTTACGGCACGTAAAAGAACCTCATGTCTCTAGCAGACCTCTGAGCAAAATTAGGCAACAAGTTTCCCGCCCAAGTAGTTTCCAATGCCACTGGGAGGTGGGGGAAATATTAGGTACGGAGGGCCGACCTCGTTGGCTGAACGGGACTGATAGCAAGCACCAGTACCGGTAGGGTATGGCGACAGTAGAAATTAAAGGGGGACGCACAATGGACCAATAACTGGTCTAAATGCATGGGAAAACCCACCCCCTCTAATAATAATAATAATAATAATAATAATAATAATAATAAATAATTACATAATTTTAGGTTTTAGGTTTCGTTCGATTTTTAAACCCGAAACTTTTTCAATACTAAGCCGGGAATACCTATTTGACCTCCATGATTTGGTTAAATTAAATATATTCCGCACTACGCTTCATAGTAAGTTTTCTCCAAATTCTTCAGACCACGGCTCATTTTGGGCATGAATTTTGTTGGTGGACCACTCGACTATTAAAAAAAATCTGAAGAATTGTGGATGGAATGAGTGTAAACTGCAGTCGACATTTACACCTGTAAGACAAAAGAATGAAAATAATAGAAAGATTTTGCCACGAAAATCACATGCTTATTTGTGCTTAGACACAAAGTAACATAAAGACATATATAAAAGTCGAATAAAAAGTAGTCGCAACATATCTATAGTTCTGAAATAACTTTATTACCTGAGATAAACACACTTACATTCCTTCACTATGATCGCTCCCCATTTGTACCACCTTCTGCCAAATTTGTGGAAGGCGTCGTACACCATCAGCGAGTCCACTTCTATTGATGTACAGCAGTGACCGCCCTACAGCACGAATAATCTCCTCTCTTGCGTTGTAATGTAACCCTCGCAGTGGTTCTTTCATTTTGGCAAAGAAATCATAACCTCACGGACTCATATCGGGAGAGTATGGCGGATGTTGCAGTATCTTCCATCGCCAGCGGCGAAGGAGATCCTTGACAGCGTCAGCAGTATCAGTCCTTGCATGATCATGAAGGATGATGGGGTTCGTTGCCAACAAGTGTCGTCACTTTCTCCTGAGTGCCGGACGAAGATATTACGCAGGAAATTGCAGTAGTAGGCAGCGTTTACTGTCTGTCGTCGAGGTAGAGTGTGGTGCAATGTCACTCCAACAATGTCATATGCCACAATGAACATCGCCTTCACATTACTCTGCGTAGGGCTCACTTTCTTTGGATGAGGAGAGCCAGGATGCTTCCATTCATTTGATTGTCTCTTCAAGTGCGGTTCCTATGAGCGAGCCCAAGTTTCGTCCAGAGTGACGATCCTTCCAAGGAAGTCGTCACTTTCCTTCTGGTGCCGGTCCAACAAATCCGGTGCAATTGCATAACGTTGCCATTGTTTTACCTCGGGCATGGTATGGGGTACCCAAAGCGATGCAATTTTGCGGTATCCAAGAATATCCTGCAGAATGTGGAGCACGATTTTGTGATATACGCCTACCTCAGCAGCTAACTCCCGCGCAGCCCATATACGATCGATATCCAGCAAAGAAGCAAGAAGCTGACTTGTGTGGTTGTCAACATGGGGTCGTCCTGAACGACGGCTGCCCTGAATGGAATTCCTCCTTTCACAGAACAATTTCACCCATCGTGCCACTGTGCGATATGGCAAAGCAGCATCACCACATGCTTCTCGTATTCCCTGATAACAGTTTTGTTCACTACGACCTCGGGCAACATCAATTTTTTTTATCCGTTATTCTCGTTCGTAAACATGTTGTTAGGGTGCTTGAACTGGGCTCCTGCACTTCAAGACGATTCACAATGCAACGCAATGAAACACAATCAGAGCCACTCACTGCACTACTTCATCTGAACTTCTGCTATTGGCTACAGACTGCGCTAGTGACACCTGACGCACATTATTCATGTTAGAGCAGTGTTGCCACTACTTTTTATCCAACCGTTGTATATATTCATTGTGTGCTGAAGGCACGTTGATCTTGAAGATGGAGAGGGTAAACTTGATTCTTTTGCTGGCCACTAGTGGTACGTGGACCACGAATTTGGAAAAATCTGTTTCATAAAATATACGTTCACATTTCTGTCACAACTCTAAAAGACTAAAGTCTTTTAGAGTTGTGACAGAAATGTCACATAAAATTATTAGGTGTGTGTAGAAAAGTACTACTGGAAAAAGTGAAAAACAAAACCATTAAACTGAAAGTTACTATGTTATCCAGTATCAGTAGAGAATACATATGTAGCATGTGATGTGGGATATGTCCTCTGTACATTTATTATCCGGAATTAATTAGAATTAGATCTACAGGACACACAGCTTCTTCTATTGTTGCGTGTTGGATCCTGTTTACAGAGTTGTTTGCCAGGCAACACGTTGGCCAAATCCGTTACAATACATACTTCCCTTTTGCATACGTTTAATACAATTAGGCAGGAAGATGATCATTTATGGTGNTCAGACCACGGCTCATTTTGGGCATGAATTTTGTTGGTGGACCACTCGACTATTAAAAAAAATCTGAAGAATTGTGGATGGAATGAGTGTAAACTGCAGTCGACATTTACACCTGTAAGACAAAAGAATGAAAATAATAGAAAGATTTTGCCACGAAAATCACATGCTTATTTGTGCTTAGACACAAAGTAACATAAAGACATATATAAAAGTCGAATAAAAAGTAGTCGCAACATATCTATAGTTCTGAAATAACTTTATTACCTGAGATAAACACACTTACATTCCTTCACTATGATCGCTCCCCATTTGTACCACCTTCTGCCAAATTTGTGGAAGGCGTCGTACACCATCAGCGAGTCCACTTCTATTGATGTACAGCAGTGACCGCCCTACAGCACGAATAATCTCCTCTCTTGCGTTGTAATGTAACCCTCGCAGTGGTTCTTTCATTTTGGCAAAGAAATCATAACCTCACGGACTCATATCGGGAGAGTATGGCGGATGTTGCAGTATCTTCCATCGCCAGCGGCGAAGGAGATCCTTGACAGCGTCAGCAGTATCAGTCCTTGCATGATCATGAAGGATGATGGGGTTCGTTGCCAACAAGTGTCGTCACTTTCTCCTGAGTGCCGGACGAAGATATTACGCAGGAAATTGCAGTAGTAGGCAGCGTTTACTGTCTGTCGTCGAGGTAGAGTGTGGTGCAATGTCACTCCAACAATGTCATATGCCACAATGAACATCGCCTTCACATTACTCTGCGTAGGGCTCACTTTCTTTGGATGAGGAGAGCCAGGATGCTTCCATTCATTTGATTGTCTCTTCAAGTGCGGTTCCTATGAGCGAGCCCAAGTTTCGTCCAGAGTGACGATCCTTCCAAGGAAGTCGTCACTTTCCTTCTGGTGCCGGTCCAACAAATCCGGTGCAATTGCATAACGTTGCCATTGTTTTACCTCGGGCATGGTATGGGGTACCCAAAGCGATGCAATTTTGCGGTATCCAAGAATATCCTGCAGAATGTGGAGCACGATTTTGTGATATACGCCTACCTCAGCAGCTAACTCCCGCGCAGCCCATATACGATCGATATCCAGCAAAGAAGCAAGAAGCTGACTTGTGTGGTTGTCAACATGGGGTCGTCCTGAACGACGGCTGCCCTGAATGGAATTCCTCCTTTCACAGAACAATTTCACCCATCGTGCCACTGTGCGATATGGCAAAGCAGCATCACCACATGCTTCTCGTATTCCCTGATAACAGTTTTGTTCACTACGACCTCGGGCAACATCAATTTTTTTTATCCGTTATTCTCGTTCGTAAACATGTTGTTAGGGTGCTTGAACTGGGCTCCTGCACTTCAAGACGATTCACAATGCAACGCAATGAAACACAATCAGAGCCACTCACTGCACTACTTCATCTGAACTTCTGCTATTGGCTACAGACTGCGCTAGTGACACCTGACGCACATTATTCATGTTAGAGCAGTGTTGCCACTACTTTTTATCCAACCGTTGTATATATTCATTGTGTGCTGAAGGCACGTTGATCTTGAAGATGGAGAGGGTAAACTTGATTCTTTTGCTGGCCACTAGTGGTACGTGGACCACGAATTTGGAAAAATCTGTTTCATAAAATATACGTTCACATTTCTGTCACAACTCTAAAAGACTAAAGTCTTTTAGGGTTGTGACAGAAATGTCACATAAAATTATTAGGTGTGTGTAGAAAAGTACTACTGGAAAAAGTGAAAAACAAAACCATTAAACTGAAAGTTACTATGTTATCCAGTATCAGTAGAGAATACATATGTAGCATGTGATGTGGGATATGTCCTCTGTACATTTATTATCCGGAATTAATTAGAATTAGATCTACAGGACACACAGCTTCTTCTATTGTTGCGTGTTGGATCCTGTTTACAGAGTTGTTTGCCAGGCAACACGTTGGCCAAATCCGTTACAATACATACTTCCCTTTTGCATACGTTTAATACAATTAGGCAGGAAGATGATCATTTATGGTGTAGAGGTAAGAACTTTACAACCAGTCGGCATAACCTACTCGAAAACACATGTATGCAGGCATTTCTCTGCAAAGACTAAGAAGAACCTCTACAGATGTAATCCTGCCAAGATTTAATCCGGGTATTTCCATAATACAAACCTAGATCATCACCACTGAGTGGATTTTGGAGAAATATTCTATGTAATCGTGAACGAGGTTTAGTTGGGGTAGGATATGCCGGCAGATTTTTCTACCCTGAAAATGGAGGCGATACATTCCTCCGAAACACCGTTTCACATAAGATCTATACGGCGCCACATCCCAGAAGACGGCATCCTTCATAGTCACCCCCGTGAAAACCTCAAATCTTACACGGAACTAATTAAATGGAATCTTATTTGGGAAGGGCAAATCTCCATAAGCAAGCTTTACTCTGTTGCTACAAGAGGCTCTACGTGCGTCATTCCGCACCGGCTCCTGACATTCCGTCGTCACCTCACTCCATGTCAATGAACCGAACCCACACCTTACGATACGCGCGCCGCGGTGCAGATATTCTTAGAAGTTGTTAGTTATTCAGACGGCAAAGGAGTTACATGCCTGCTGTCTCTATTCGAGAGCCTCTATTTTTTCCTTGGCACTACAGCCCCAGTGGGCCTAGGCCAACCTCCATGAACTTCTTCGTTCACTTCGGATTTTTTAGATGTTACACATTCGGTATGACTCCTTGGGCGGGTGATCAGCTCGTCGCAAGGCCTCTACCTGTACACAAACACAGAAAAACGCACACACACAAACTAAACATCCTTGCCTTGAGAGGGATTCGTACCCACGATCCCGGTTTCCAAGCGAGCGAAGACAATACATGCCTTAGACCGCTAGGCTACCGTGACCGGCCTATCCGAGAGTTACACGATATAAATACCGGTTCGGTGTATAGTAATTATTAAGAAGAATATTGTAATTTCTGTCAGAATTTACAAGTAAACTCCGAGACACTGTTTTAAAATACTCAACTGTCGTTGTATTCTAATTCCTTTTGAGTTCAGAAAAGAAACTCCAAACTATTAATGTTGAATGCTTTAGGAACTTAGGAACGTCGTTAAAAGCAAAGATTGAAACTCCATGCTTTTACGGAACCCGAAGTCTCATCACAGTTGTCACGCAGTTTCCTCGACTTAGGCCTAAAGTTTCACTTCCATACTGATCAGGACTATTGCACTAATGGTGGAGGGGGAGGGGCGGTAATGGAGCAGTAGGGAGGAATGTTAGTTACAGGGGAAAAATCGGAGAAACTCGGGGAATACACACTTCGGCGTCTCTTTATACAACTCAAATCTAGAAGGAAATAATCCGCTAATGAACTGGAGGCAGCGCAGTAAGAAAGCAGCTCCTAACCACCTGAACTACGACGCAGCCTCAACTGGATCCTACCCAACTAAACCTCGTTCACGATTCCATAGAATATTTCTCCAAAATCCACTCAGTGGTGATGATCTAGGTTTGCATTCCGGAGATACCCGGAATAAATCTTTGCAGGATTAAATCTGTTGTGGTTCTTCTCAGTCTTTGCAGAGAAATGCCTACATATTTTCAAGTAGGTTATACCCGACTGGTTGTAAAGTCCTAACCTCTTCACCATAAATGGTCATCTTCCTACCTGTTTGTACTAAACGTATGCAGATGGGAAGTATGTATTGTAACGGATTTGGCCAACGCGTTGCCAGGCAACAGTTCTGTAAACACGATCCAACAAGCAAAACAGAAGAAGCTGTGTTTTCTGTAGATCCCACCTACGCTCCAATAGACTGACTGGATAGTGATCACGTGATATATTTATTGTAGATGTATAAATAACAGTGACAGAATTCGTTCAAGGCAGTGACGAGTAAGTAGTAGCAGCAGAAACACGCGAACAAGAGAATAGCAGTAAGAAGCACGCAGACAAGAGGATGGCAGTAAAATGGAGGAGCACAGCAGCTACGAGAGATTAGTAGCGGCAGAAGAACACAAACAAGATTATAGCACTAAGCTGGAGGAGTACAGTAGTTACGAGTGAGTAGCAGCGACAGAAACACGCGAACAAGAAGATAGCAGTAAGCTGGAGGAGTACAGTTGTTACGAGTGAGTAGCAGCTGCAGAAGCACACAGACAAGAGGATAGCAGTAAGCTGGAGGAGTACAGCAGCTACGAGAGATTAGTAGCGGCAGACACGCGCGAACAGGAGGATAGCAGTAAGCTGGAGGAATACAGTACGAGTAGTTATGAGTTAGTAGTTACGGCAGAAGCACGCGAACAAGAGGATAGCAATAAGATTCCAGAGACACTGAAGACGACTTCATAGTGATTTGTAGCGCTAATTTCTGTGTTCAGATCCGTTGATAGGATATGGCTAGCGAAGACTGAGAACCATAGTGCGTGTGCAATGGTGAACTGGAAAGTGTGTAAATCAGCCATAGCGCTGTATTTAAGTGTGATTAAGAGAGTTCTAACGAAGCTTCTAATAAATCCAATCATCCGAACTGGAATCCGTAATTTTCGTCACGCGTACCACTCTTTAAGGCTCAATGGTTTTATGTATACTACCTGCTTTAATACACTAAAAACCCGCATTCTGTCCACATAATTCATTTGTGTTTTTCGTATATTTCTCACAACACACAGCTCCCCCCCCCAAGGCAGAGACGTGATGTGTCTCGTGCGATGTACGAACTGAATTTTTACATATTTTATTTGCAGGCAATTCCGTCTTGGAAAATTAATTCTTCATTTTCTTCTATTTTGACGGATTAGGTCCTCTGGCCTGTTCCCTTAAGAATTAATCTTAAAATATAAATCCCATAGAAAATTGGTGGGACTGTTTGGACGAGTGATCAGCCTTGTCGCAAGGCGGCTGAGTAAACAACACAAACACTGAAGAAAAGCGGACCGTCGTCCAGAGGGTCCAGATGACGACTTGTGTTCGAACCCACTTTAGCGGTGTATGAGTGCGTGAAGACATTTCATACTTTAGACTGCGCAGCCACAGACCGACTGGAAGGANCTTCATAGAGAAGTCAGTATGCACATGAACGCAAAGGCTGAAAGCCCTGGGACTTCGTGTTACTCTGTTTTCGTCTCTCTTGTCCGGCGAACATATTCCCAGAAATTTCTCTCATCTCCAGATTCCACTGCTTGTTAAGTACTGAGGTTTGCACTACAGAATATGTTCAGATTGATTCTCCTTCGTGGTAACACCATGCAGTCTTGTAGGCGGATAATGACGTTTCGGAAGAACATTGCCTCCATTTCAAGGTTAGAGTTTGTAGGATAATAAATAATTTAGGTTGCATATGCAGACAGATATTAAGGAATATGATCACTCAGTTCCACGAGGTGGGTTACGTGCCGAACTCCATTCTTTCATTACGCAATTCAATTTGAAGACGGAAGCGGGATCCTTCTACAAGGCTACAAGGTATCACAGCCAAGAAGACCTCAGTCTGAATTATACTGCCTATCTTAAAGGTGTTTATAAATGCTTACGATAAGGAAAAGTAAGTTTCGAATCTGTCTGTGCAGAATATGACAAAAATAATGTCGGGTTTTTTCAGTTAGAATAAGTCGAAGGCCATCCGCTTCATATTTGGAAACGGGTGCTGTTCGTGTGAGTCCTTGTGTCGGCAGGGCGCTGCTACCAGGCATGCTAGACAAGTTATTTAACGGTGAACATAAATTTTCATGGCAGCCGTGATTATATAGCTGGGTCCTAATTCAAACGGCAACATCGCTTGGAACTTAACGACAATTTAAAATGCAAGTTTCTAAAGCAGCATTAAGGAATATTATGTATGAGAAAGTTTCACTGTTTTTAACCCGCTTTCCCTTCTTGAGGAAAATGTGGGCATATGCGGTCATCATGATGTTTGTATGTGTACCTCTTTCTTTGTGTCACCCCCCCCCCTAAGTTTTTAATCTATGCGACCTATATTAGCGAAATTCGGCATAAAAAGTGCCCTATTAGAGGCAAACTCAAACACACATATTTTATTTTCCTATACCAGGTAATAACAACATGGCGAATACATAAATTTGTGAACTATGACTGACATCAGCGCCACTTAATACAGGATGTTCAGATGAAAGGTATCCAAAATAAAATAATTATATCTCAGAAATAATTTATGATACACGCTTATGGATTACATCATTACTGAGGGAAACTATCCTTTTTTTCTTCTGAGAATACAACTATCTCAATAAATTTCTATGTGGGCTCCCTTGGTGGCACGACAAATGTCCAGATGATATTCGACCTCGTCCCACGTTGCTTGAAGCATGTTTAGTGTTACCGCAGCCACAGAGTCCCTTATGTGGTCTTTAAGGTGTCGAAGGTCATTGATCGAAATCTGGTAGACCATGTTCTTCACATAACCCCACAAGAAAAAATCCACTGGGGTTCAATCTGGCGACATTCGAGGCCAAGTGATTGGCCTACATCTGCCGATTTATCTCCCAAACATCTCTTTGTCCAGGTGATTTCTAACATAGTGGCAGAAATGTGGCGATACACCATCTTCTTGAAGGATAGTTTGAGACCATAACTGGGGGAGCTCATACAGCTCCAGCATGTCCAAGTACGAACGTCCGGTCACAGACTTTTCTGAAAAGAAACATAGTCCAATCAATTTCTCGTGCATTACGCCCCCCAACACGTTCATTTTAGGGCTGCCTCTCTCCAACTCAGATGTGGCATGTCGATTTCGACTGCTCCAAAACCTGCAGTTGTACTTGTTTACAACTCCACTGATATGGAACGTCACCTCGTCAGGGAATCACACTTGGCGGAGGAAATCCGGTGAAGCTTCCACAGCAGACTGTCTGTAGCCCTGTTTTTTTTCTTCCCAGAACCGAATGCTTTTCTGTGTAGGAGGTTGAGGTCCATATTACGTTCTAAAATGACGCTGGGCAGCCGTAAGGGTTTGCAACTCTGCTATACACAACACGCATTGAAATTGTTCCTGTGGTGTTGACATCGTTACTGAGCTCGGCGAAGGTTACCAGCTGGCGCATGCCCGTGAGCCAGGCAAAAAGAAAATAAGAATTTTCCTTTCTGATAACACGAACCAGATCTTGTATGACAACTATTTTGCGAGATATACGTTTTTAATTTTGGATGCATTTCATCCGGACATTCTGTATAAGGTAATAAATTGTGGACATCTGTAGATCTCGGAAGAATATGCAGCATTTGTTAAGATTTTATTGCAGAACATCAAACAAAATATGGAATGCATGAACCTGAATTTAGTTTTCCGTTTAATGGGAGTAACTAATATACTATTAAATTCAGCCATGTGAAAATTGGTATGGAAATAAATCATACAGAAAATTACATATTTTGTGAAAACATTATCTCTATGTGAATAATTACAATCATGGAAGCGGTACGAAACTTGGAGATTATGTCTGAAAATTTTTGCATAGCTGATCTCTATGAGGCCTACGTAAGTAGTAAGTAAAATATATTATTATTATTATTATTATTATTATTTACTTCATGGGTTCGTTCAGTGGCTATTCCGCCTCCAGAATATCAATTGTATTCTTGATTGTCGAAATAAAGAGCAATATAAATAACAGTAATAATAGGCCATAATAATCCAACATATTTACAACTGCAAGTGAAACAAATGTGACTCGAACTTGTGACGATCCACGCAGAAATCTATAGCAGTATCACAATAGCTAAATGAATTTAATTTACCAAATTACGAGCATAAGTTTAAATAACTAAAGAAGACCGTAGCCGCACACGTTTACTTGGACTAGAAACAAGCTCAATAAGAGAGTAGACCTTATTACGTAATTCTATTCGGATCTGTTATAAAGGCGATAAATTGAGATAGGGACTAGAATTATGCACGAAACAATAACAGATGGGAGTGGAAACATTTACTCTTCTAGTATCGAGGGAGTTAAAACAATTTTATACGAAAACGTGAGGGGAATAGACAACTGGTGGACCCAGGAATAACAAGTGAATGTGAGATAGAAGTTCTGAAGATAGTAGTCAGGAATACTTAGGAAAGGTGAATGAAAAGGCGTGGAATTGCGTAAGTCTGTAGTTACGAGGTTTGCATTTAATTGCCCTGGATACGTGCCGCTTGAGAAATCACTTTCTCCAGAGCAAGATCATCTAACCTTCAGTTTTATCGTGGGATAAATTGTTGTCCCTCGGCATTGATTCAAGCGCCATGATTAAGACAATTTCGTTTTTAATTAAAATAAAATTCAAAGTTTTATGTCAGTGAGAATTTAGATTGTACTCTTCGGATTTAAGACACCGTGTAGCCTTGTACGAGGGTGACAGCATATCGGCGAACTCTACCGCCTCCTTCTTTGTCAATTCTACCCCGAGGATGGAAGAAGTTGGTTGTTTTATAAAGTTATCATTCTTTTAAAGCACTATGTCATAACCCAGATGATCACGGTCTCAAAAAATAATGATCATGTTGTGCTGGCATGAGAGTTAGTGGTCAAGGGAAATGACGCATCAAACTGCTAAACGAGTTACTGACAAAATAACTAACACAGCGTCTTCTTTCCATGGTTGACAACTGTTCAGTTATCCTAGAAATTACCTGTTAAACACTCTAAATTTCATTGTTGTTATCATGAAATAATACAGGATGCGTCAATGAATCGGGGAATTTGGCAATGGTTGTTTTTCCTGGATTGGTTGGAAAGGGGGGTGCAACTACTGCCACCCTGCAGCCCACTTCAAAGCTTTTAGTTGCAATGGAGACGTGGACTGGAGCACAATGCGCTTTTGCTGTGAAAGCATTTTACAAAAAACGGTGACAGTTTCGTAATCGCTCATCGTGAATTTCGAAGAGAGTTTTGTATTCATCGCAATCGTGCTATTCCATCTGCCCATGCCATCAAGGCCCGGGTTCAATACTTTGAGGCTACTGGTTCTACACTAAAGAAGAAAGGTGGTAGCGTAAAAACAGCACGTACACCCGAGAATGTAGCGGCAATGAGAGAAGCCTTTGAACGAAGACCACGCCGGTCTGCGCGTCGCCACGCTATATCACTCGGGCTGTCCAGACCCAGCGTTCGGCGAACTTTGCACAGAAATTCTAATTACTCATGCACTTGACGAACACGACTATGAAAACAGAGTGGATTTCTGCCAGACTTTTTTGCAATTAATTAATCAAAACCAAGATGGCTTTAACAACTTACTGATGAGCGATGAAGCTCATTTCCATTTGTCGGGGTTTGTTAACAAGCAAAATGTCCGCTATTGATCAGCCACAAATCCCAAAGAAATTTCTGAGAGACCACTTCACAGTTCCAAAGTCACAGTATGGTGCGCGTTATCTTCGTTTGAAATTACTGACCCGTACTTCTTTGCAGATGAGTGGGAATTGGCTGTAACTGTGACTGGACCATGCTACATTCACATGTTCCACATTTTGGAGTGCTTCTTAGTTCCTGTACTTGTTCGTCTTCCAGTCAAGAAAGAAACGTTTTTCCAGCAAGATGGGGCGACGTGCTATACCGCACGGGCTTCCATGGAAGCTGTGAATAACCTGTTTCCTGACCATACTATCTCTAGCTATGAGGACATCATATTGCCAGTCAGAGGTCTTGTAAGAACTTCCCGTGGCTGTCTCCTACCGAGAGCTTTCTCACTGTCACTAAAACACTTCAACACACTCAGATACTCTCAAAAACTAAAAATAAAGCGTTCAAATCACCCGCTCGGATCTCCTTCCACCCGCGACTGTCTCGCACCAGGAAATGACTAATTCTGTGAGCTCACTCCGAGAACTGACTTCTTAGTTAAAGTCAAAGTCACATTGCGACTGGCAGTCAGTCTGTCTGTCTTGGTTTCGAGCCCCGGCTGGGTCTCATGGCCAGACTTTTAATATTCTTCTTGTTTTTTCCTTTTATGAAAGTTACTGTCCTGTCCATTTGAGGAGCCCTCTCTGACGAGAGGTCGGGTCTCTCATTTGTCAGTCACAGTCCGTATTAGTAAGTCCATTGTCAGTATTTACATATATTTACAAATTTAATCTTAATTCCTATTTATATTGTGACGTGTTGCGCAATGGAGGACAACCCCTCACCCCGCCAGCGGTGACTTAACACTTTCGGAGCGTTGCCGTTGCTACGGTAATANCATATGGAAATCGCTGATTCCTTTCTGGACCTAAGGAAATATCATTCGACACTCTTCTACGAATGAAAACACACAACGAACACGTCGCTATACTGAATATGTTCTAGACTAAACTATAAAATACAATTACAAGAATGTCACATGTAACAACTGGTGCTTTCCTGTACACAGTGTGATTCTGTAAGCACTTTGTTAGATTGAAAGAAAATAATTCCCTGATGCTGTATACTCCCTGCTCGCACATGTAAGCCTGGAAGTTTAGATGGCGAGAATGCAATCTGTTGCATATCACACCAAAATATACTAATTTAAAACGTCATAGAAAGAAAAGTTTAAGAGCATTACGTAAGTGTCACAACAAGTAAACACATTCGGAGTGCCTACTATAATGTCACGTGTCCGGGGTTCCGTGACGAGTAACAACAGATTCTGGATTGGATGATTGGATTTACTGGCACTTCTAATACAATATCTCTTTTTCACAAGCACTTACAACAGCTCAAAGCAATGACTTCTTAAGACTCGCTCCATTCTGCTGGACTGCGACTGTTTTCTCTTCTACTGTGCCCGAATTAGGCCTAATTTAAGGGTCTCTCACATCTGCTTTACGGATGAATAAAGAAAGCCAAAAGACGTCTCACCTATGAATGAATGCGTTCTTGCGAGTCCTACCTTTTATAATTTCGGAAGGTCGAATAGAAGTCATCATCCCCAACAATTCCTCTATCACTGCGTGCCTGTTCGTTGTTGTGGAAAAGTTCCTAGCGACCTGCTATCCAGCAACGGACGTGCTTCCACTGTTGAGAGAGTAAGAAGGTAAGAAAAAGGTAAAGTTTTCATGTAATCGGCCGTGAAGGCCCATAGGTCAGTGAGACGTCGAGGCTCCCACATTTTCTCTAGACAGTTAGCTCACAGACGGCGGTGAGGTTGTCAGCCTTACGCGCCGGTCGCTATTTACACCCCTAGATGTCTCCTGGTACTCATTTATGTTAGAGACTGAGTCGATCCCAGGGCTATAGTTCAGCTTGAATGATTAGGTAAATTGAAAGAATCCACCTCATCGGCACTCGAGCCCGCGACCTTCCGTCTTGCAGAATAGTGCCTCAACCAACTACGCTACCTCGTGCCCCATTGCTGTGAGCGTAAACTCGGGAAAGTGTTTACCCAAACCGTTGTCCAGCAATGATCATATGTGTCACAACACAAACTATGGGCGGATAATACGAACAACTGGGTTTCGAATCCCGGTAGGGTAAGAGAATTTTTTCGTTACAGAGACCAGGCTAGATCTGAGACTCAACGAGCCCCTTCTGTGGTGGACATTGGGGGCTCGTTCCCCATAAGGGCTTGAAAGTGACCCCTTATTTATTTCTAGCATTGAGGTTAAGAATGCGTGGATATACACCTCCATATAAATAATATTTCATAATTTCGTATTCAGTTAAATACAGGTAAATGCTTACTATTACCATTGTTAACCAAAATTACTTCATTGACTTCTCGGTTTTTTCAGATGTGATACAGAGTCTGATGACGCAGGAAGATGATAAAATTTGGAGAGAAAAAGTCATTGCCAATTTCAGCACCCGTGTGAAAATTCTGAAGAAAGTCCTGAAGAACTCGAGATAGTTATCTCGGCCGAGATTCTAACCGAATTCTACCTGATTGTAAGTCTCATGCATTCATGTTTCACTAGCCACCCACGATGGTCTATCCTACTTATAGGCTTAACCGTATATATGGTCAGAAGTTTCACGTGCACGAGGACTCATTACCTGTCGTTGTCTCCTTCCTTGAAAAATGTTAAATGCATCAAGCGATCACTAAGGGTCAACACGGTGGTAAATACGAGTAGATTAAAACAAGTGGCATGCTTTGCAATGATGTGCTGGCTGGTTCTGTTCTTAGGTGACATGGATTGCATAGCACAGATAATTAATAAATAATACAGAACAATAAATCCGAAGTGGAAGAATTTGAGAAAACAAAAACAGTATATTATAAAAAAATAGCATTTTAATAAAAAAGTAACAAAATACAAACATAGAAACGAATAATGCAAATAGAACCGAATGCAACCAAACGGATTTGCGTCAAGATTATCACCATGAAACGAAGACCAGAGGCTCATAGTTTTACACATATACTTGCCTACCTGCCTATACGTGTTAGTGACTATACACGGAGTTTGGATCTTCAACTGGGTTTATTGGGCCTTATAAATCGTAAATTCAAGTAATTATAGGCTTTCCCTAATTCACGCATTCGACTTTTCACTACAGCACAAGTTAAGTCTTTTCAGTTTGCTACGTCTTAAACAGCCGTTGCCTGGTAAATGATCCCAACAATATCATCCGTTTCCATGCTGACGTCCTTACTAGCTGGTGACCGTTTCACTGCCCAAACTTTCGACTTTCAACTATCTAACTTCAGAAAAAAAAGTCAAGTCACATTACGGCCTACGGCCAGTCGTACAATCAGTTTTGGTGTGAAGCCCCTTCTGGGGTCTCGTTGAAATATATTCTACAAACAGTTTCTTCCACAAACACATCTGAAGCCCCCGACAGTTACAGGTAATTAATGTCCACAAAAAGCACTCTTGATCATACGTTTCATTTCAGCACTACTCTCTGGAAGCATATGGGATTGTGTAGGTAAACCTGAAAACATTCTTATTTTCATAAAACGGTGAGCTTCAAACTCCGGCCGCTTTAGCGTCAGTGACGGAACCCACCCATACCAGCTGGAGATCAAGCTGAATGGATTTCGTGGTGAGCAAGAAGTTGAAACCTGCCCCTTCCGACAATTGAATCTCAGTCATCCAGTCGTAGCCAGTCAATTTACTGACTGAGTTGTCATGATTCAGGTAACCGGTACGGATGTGGAATATGGTACAATTACAGAACCGGCAAGGGTACGAGATCTGGTAGGATACGTAAAGCGGTAGAAGTAGATGAACCGGGGTTGTTACAAAAACTATTAAAAATACGGGAACCGTTTCAACATGGAAAGCGGTATTGTTAGGTAAACCAGTATTGATTTGGAAACAAGCAGCATTACGGAAATATTATGAAACTAGAAACGATAAGCGTATATACACCGTATATATACGGAAAACAATAGCGTTCGAGAAACGTTAGGATACGTAAAATTTTGGGGGAGCATTGACCTGCCGGAATATAAAAACCCTTAGGATGCTGAAAACAGCAGAATTTCATGAAAAAGTATGGATATGGAAACAAATAGGAATAAGGGAACCATTAGGATACGTAAAATGGCTGAGATTTATGAACTGATGATAACTTATGGGAGCCAACGCGATATGGGAATCATTAGGATATGTAAAATGCAGAGATATATGAACTGATAACTAATGGGAGCCAATGTGATACGGGAAACATTAGTATACGTAAAAGGCAGAGATATATGAACTGATAATGTACGGGAACCAATGCGATACGGGAACCATTAGGATACGTAATATGGCAGAGATATATGAACTGATCGCCAATGCGATAGGGAACCATTAGGAGACGTAAAATGGCAGAGATATATGAACTGATAACGCACAGGAGCCAATGCGATATGGGAATCATTAGGATACGTAAAATGGCAGAGATATATGAACTGATAACGCACAGGAGCCAATGCGATATGGGAATCATTAGGATATGTAAAACGGCAGAGATATATGAACTGATAACGTATGGGGGCCAATGCGATAGGGAACCATTAGGATACGTAAAATAGCAGAGATATATGAACTGATAACGTGTTCGAAAACGAATGGGATACGTTACGAGGAATATCGAGGTAAAGAAACAGCGAAAGTAAGAAAAGTGGTAGTAAAGCGGGAAGTAAGGTGTCCGTTCAGGTTGGAAGCAACATGCGAAGTGATGTGAAGTTATGAATTCAATATTCATCACGTGAGAGCAGATATGTGCCATGTGATGTTGTTGTTCTCTGGTGTGGTAAATTCGGACCACGTTATGTGTGTACAGGATGGCCATTACCGTCCATTACTGTGCAAAATACTTTTTCTTTTAGTCTACTTCCCTTAATTGCAGCTTCGTGTGCAAAGTGCGCTCGTCTGGGCAATGGTTCGCCTACGGGTTCTTTCCGCCTGCTGTGCTAAGCAGACTTGTATTGTGTACGTACACAATGAGGTCACTAGTATGAAGAGCTGTTAAGTGCCTCCATGATAACCACATGTTTCCTAAAACACATAAAATATATTCATTAGTGTCTATTTTCGCTTAATACTTGTTCGTACTCATTGACAATCAAGGAAATGACTTTCCTAATATAAAGTAACATACAAATTCGACCAGTTAGAGGATAACAACATCAGTTTTATAGCCATCAGTTCTCTATCTTCTAGACCCTTTCTATTTCTGGATTGTTCTTGAAATACGCGAATGATACAGAGTTACGTCTTGCTTTTTCCTTGGACTAGTTAAGAATATTTTAGATTCCATTTACTGCTCGGTTTACAATGTCACGTACTGTGGTTTAGTAATCTATACTTATCGATGATTATAGTAATAGATAATCTTCAACTACAAACATGATCACCATGACGCGTTGATCTGTAAGATTTGCGTGTTCCTGAGGTTTCTGCAGACATTCGTTCTATATCTCAGGACCAGGGCACTTAAATGAAATGTACATTTGGAAACACAGCTCTGAATCTGTTCATGTAAAAGTGAAGAAGAATTGTGTGACGATAAGCTTCACAATTTGCACTCTTCAGCAAATTTTGTTAAGGCAATGAAAGTATCACGCAGAAGTCGCGATGAAGTAAATCATTAAACTGATCCATATATTGGGCTGAATAGATCGGGCTGCCTTTGATGATAAAAACATTGTGTTTCGGAAGATGGCTTTGCTTCCGCAATTACGTAAAAGTATTAAATCTCCTGTATTGAATCCAATAGATCGAGGTAACATCTCTCCGTAGACGATAGAGTAGCTTTCATATTTCTACCGTACTTGTTGAAGGAATCAGAGTCAATTTGAGAACCGCGGTAGCGTAGTTGGTTGAGGGGCTATGCTACAAGCCTGAAGGTCGCGGGTTCAAGTCCCGAAGAGATCATTGGATTTTTTAAGTTGACCTAATCCTTCCGCACTAGGCCCTGGGGTTTACGCAGCCTCTAACAGAAATGAGTACCAGGAATTAATTAAATAATTTTCCTGGGGAGTAAAGCGCGGCTGGCGCGTAAGGCTGACAACCTTACCGCCATCTTTGAGCCGATTGTCTAGATAATGTGGGACTCTCAACGTCTCACAACCCTATGGGCCTTCACGGCCTGGTACAGGGATAGCTCTACTTTTTACGTTTACCCTTAGTTTTTCACACCAAAATGAAAATATTTGATATGTGTCAAATTAACAATACAATCTCGTCACCCAGATTTGGATTTATCTCAGTGAAATTCACGAAAAATTTTCGTCAGTAAATCTGAAGAGGACAAACCATTAGGGATAGTTAGGTGTAGATGGGAGGATAATATTCAGGATTCTCTCAGATGCCTAGACTGAGGAGGTGTAAACTGAATTTAAGCGCCTCAGGACACAGCTACAGGTTTTTATGACAGCGGTTATGCAACAGAATGTATTGGTCAGATGTAGGCTCCACCATGTGTAGCTAACAAGTTAGCATTTAAATTGATCCTGTGCCGCGGAATTGGTGAGCAGATTTTTCGAGGCGTGAAGTATCTTTGCCGAATAGCAACGCCATATTCCCGACTTACTAGTGTTTTCAGATTACGCAACTACATGTCTTACTTGAAAAAAATCTTAAAATGAGGTATGTGCTATTATCTCCTTTTACAAAACTGTAAGTCTTCAGTGGTTTTGCCACAAAATTTGCCAAGTATTTTTAATAATCTCCTTTTTGGCCATATAACCTGAATCGAACTGTGGTCTCCTATATCTGAAAGCTATTTGGAAATCATAGGAGGCTAGAGATTGCATATCTACCGTCACAATCCTTCTGCGTTCACATGATAATGTAGGAATCTCGCTAAAATATCCTCCACAGATCAGAATTCGAACTTGCAGTTGCCCAAGGTAGAGACAGCTGAATCAAATAGTTCGTTAACTTGCACAAAAATTTCAACAGTAACAAATCTTCTTGAGAAGCTGATAGTCATTGAAGTGGACAAGAAGTTCCCTTCGTTTTCTGGAATCCAAACGCTTATTATCATAATCACAAGACAGAGATATTCATTATTATCCTGACCAATGGGATTCCACTCCACTCCTCCATACTCCGTTGATTAAACTCTCAATTAAACTTCATCCTTTCACTTACGCCTAGGTCTACAAAATTTCCTCTTAAAGTTTAATTCTCCCGCTGCTCAATTTCTCTTTCGCTTACTCAACATTAACACGTGCAGACCTCCCCAGTCCAGTCAAAATGGAAAGTACCCCAGAAATTTGAAACTATCATGGCAATTGATTTGGGGTTTAATCCCACCAGAAGCAAACGATTTTTCTCTTCTCCTTATCGTCCAGACCGTCTCTTGGACCTGCGGTCCAGCGGTTGTTTCCTTGGGGACAAATTGGCGAGATCGTGAATCTGACACTCACCTTCATCTAGTGACGAGGTTAAAAATGATGGAGTTATGCCTCCACTAATCCATGCGTCTACATGGTGACTTTACGCGGTGACCGAGAGTCATCACCTGAGATTCCAAGGTTTGGGGGACCTTCTGCCTCCATCCTCTTCCACATCACAAAATCACTCTTCTACCCTGAAGTGGTGGCAATATTTTCGTTCGAAACGTGAGAACATCTCCCAAAGTTCATGGTATGGTGTTCCAGAAGAGAATAGTCATCGAAAGACACCAAATTTGTCTAGAAGATGTGAAGTCTATGGTAATGAGAGAAGCCAACGCAAGATACTTCAGAGTTAGTTCTCTGGAACTATGAAGATTCTATTTCCGCATTGAAGCTGTGTGGGTTGTTCTTTGCCGTATGCGTGAAACCTTGACAATTTGACTCGCCTACATTCTGGGACGTCATATAAAGCAACACTGGAGGAGCGGTGCTACCTACACGGGGAAGCTCTCTGCCTGGTGCGGTTGTGTTTCGAGGACGACTTCCGGATGATGATTACATGGTATATACCTTTCATGTTATTTCGGAACGCAAAACATAGGAATGCTTTGTCACTTTGTATTTTGGATTTCATAAAACATTAACATAGCCCAAACCACCTACATTATAACTCCGAAATAAATAATCTCTTCAAAATTATTATTAGTAGTAATAATATTAGTACTAGTAACAACAGGAGCAGTAGTATTACTAGTAGTAGTAATAGTAACGGTAATAGTAGTAGCAGTAGTAGTAATGTTAGTGGTAATAGTAATATTGTCATTAACTTAGCACAGCTAATATCATTAAAAATAATGATTGTCTGTTGGATTTAAATAAGGGTCGATTTATTCCAAGAATAGCCAAAGTCTGTTGGACAGTGCCCATTCTGGAAACTCTTTGCAAATGCATCATCAGTTATGAAGGGAGAACCAATTATGCTTAATGAGTCCGTTTGAATCGAATTAGTGTCGATCAAAGGGAACGTTATTTGTGCCGTATATACAGTGAACAATATGAAGTGGGCAACGTAATATTCGTATAATCATGTGACACCGCTAATTACAGTGCAAAATTGTCATCGATACTCAAATTGTCGGTGTACTGGCTAGTGTTCTTACTTCAGAGTTTGATCCACGATTCGAACTGTGGCCAAGTGACCGGCATCCTCACGGAGATATTCCATGATTTTCTTCGTTTACTCTACGTGAATACCGAAATATTAGAATTATGTAGGCAACGACTTCATTCTCGTATTGCTCCAACCTCCACGGTGTCAACAACGGCACTTCATTGCTAAGTATCCCAGCAACTCGAAACAACCTCGTAAACTAATAGGAGAATTGGGTACCATTTAATCTCATCCAAAGTATTCGTATTTGTGAGCTTGTCGCTAAATGAGCTCCAAATTCACACTCGGTCGTTTCGTAGGATTTGTTATTGTTCTTCTTCCTGTCCTCTTTCTCCCTTTTTCTCCCCATCCCAGAGACCGAGACAAATTTCATTTCCCTCCTCCAATTCATATAAATAGAAGCAGAATTTAGATGGTTTCTTACTAACAATCTTACAGAGGTCTTCACTGGGGTTCAGTTTTCATGTGCTGGTTTTCTCGGTAATAATTCCATGTAGAAGTGTACCGCATTGCAGAAGTGGCTGGAAATCTTACTGTCACCACATTCAAACCAAAGGACACGGGGTAAACCTTTCGCTTTGAAGATGGTGACAGTAAGGATCTCACAGTAAGGACTTACTGAAAGTCGGAAATGCAGCCTACTATGTCATTACCCTACACCGGGATTCACAGTGCGTCACCCATAGTTCAACGTGCATGATATTCATATTGAGAAGACAGTTATGGCAAGAGTAGGGTCTAATTAGTGATAAAGAAAATGGGAGATCTCGGAGACAAATTATGCCAATGCAGCTTCACCACACACGCGCGCGCGCACCCACACATACACACAGAAGTCAAGAGCCAGATTGAGAGCAGGCATTCAGCTGCAAAGACAGTACTTTACAACGCAAACCATGAGCTAGTGTAGGAGGTGTCAAGGTCAAGATTGCAGCCTGCTACTACAAGTCGGAAATAACGCTGAAGTAAATCCGCCTAACAGTGCTTTCAGCGTTTGTAACCAGCGATGAAAATTGACAGGAACTAGATTTAATTTCAGTCGCACGAATATTTTAAAACTACGAGAGCGAATAAATAAGCTCAGATCATTAAATATTCTGTCTTGCATTCGTAGATGCGCAGGCAGAAACTGCAGGAACGCCCGTAAATTGGACCATTGCCTCTTGCTTCCACAGTTTTATCAGTTCGCTACCATTTATTTTTCGTCTTTTTCATAATCTCGCATACTGACACCTTTGTTAGAAAAGCCATAAGTAAACATAATGTGATGTGTCAACTGCTGAGGTCACATAATTCCCAGTGAGACATGTGAAAATGTGCTGAATATTAAAGGACTCATTAACTGATTTAATATATTACCTCACAGTTTGTCAGGACGGAGTCCTCAGCCATGATAACGAAAACCTAACCAATTTCTGTTCCGTCGTACGACACGCTGCATTTGCAATAACATTAGGTTTCTGTTACACAGTTCCTTCTTTCGACACCTCCTCACACTAACACTTAACATGAGCTTATACCGAATTCCATAATGAATTCAGAGTGCAGCAGCAGGAAATAAACTGTACCTGTCACCTACCTATTTCCGTCCGAGATTCGAACTGAGAAACGCGTGCCACAAGTGACTTACATCCTGTTACCGGTGTGTTACCCGGCTCCAGTGTGTAATTAATTCAGGTGCTTCAGTGCCCAGACCAGTGAACTACCGAATAAGTGACAAGGGAAATGAGAAGTGTTTGCAAAAATTTGTAGTAGGAACTACTCATTTTAGTACTATAAAAATCATACTACAGAACCTTGTCTTGCAGGGTATTGTCTATTTGCATGTGATACAGTTCAGTCTGGTAGAACTTTAAGCATATTTTGGAGCGAAATATTGCGTCAAATTTCGGAACATTCTGCCAGCTGTTTGTCTGCTTGCTTCTCTTGCTCTTCCGCTCTAGACGGGGGAGGCAGTATTTTTTCCCAAAACGGTGGCAAACTTCTACCAGACTACACGGAATACCATTCCAGAAGATAGTCACCTCCGCACGAAACTCATAACCCTGTCTAGAATTGGATGTCAGCAGGGAATCTCTGAGCTCAAGGCGAGGCCACATGACGCATCGGAACTTGGGCGCTTTCCTAGGAGAGGGCTTCAATTTCTGCAGATTCGTCTTCAGCGCCTAGCAGAGGGCAAGTCTGGTCGCCTACTGACCCGATCAGGAGTTCTTATCCCTTTCCTTGATTAATTGCGCTTGCAATTCTTTATTGGTTTCGAATTTCTGTTCCTCACTTTTCTACTGACATTTTGAATAAATTGATTTTATATTTCGGGATTTCTTGCAACCTTGACTCCGTTTTAATTCTGTCAATGTCCTCATTTCTTTCCTGATCCATTTAAGTGAATTTCACTTTTCGTTTCATAAATTTTATTTCAACACCCATCAGTGATATTTTACAAGTATATTTTGCGTTTATTGTCCAGTATTCACCTCCATATAAACGTGTCCGTAAACTGCTGGGATTATTATAATTTTTAGTTTCCGTAGTATTTTTCCCAACTCCTGGTGATTTATTTGTAAAATGTGAGTTACACCATTTAGTGTCTACTTGATTTTGCTCTTCATATGAGTGAGCACTTAAGGTACTGGAATATCTTAATTTTCCTCCCAGAGTTGTTGATCGTCTTTATTTATTAGTTAATATTATCATCCTCGATTTATCTGTTTATTACCCTGTGCGATAGTACAGCAGGTTTTGACTACAGTGATGCAGAATTTATGTATGAAAAAGTAAACTTTAATTAAGAACGTTGAACAACGCACAAATTCATTGAAGATATACCTAGGAGTCACAGAGGAGTTCCCGGTGTCATTAACACTGTTTAACTCATGTATAGCTTCATGCTGTGTGTGAAATTTGTTTACTTTGCTCCGTCGACACAATATGAAGCATCGAAACACCAAACGTTCCTCGTTTCTTAAAACGTGTTTCGGCTAATTTAAACCACCATCAAATATCTGGCTTATATATTCACCTCTATTCGTCTGCCAGTGCTTCTACATTGGCCAGTACTTACACGTTGAAATGCTGGTTTTTAGTAATATGTAATATCGTTATATACAAAAAAATATGTGTTCACTTCTGAGATTAAATATTAATTGTTAATATATAAACTTATTAAAATTAAAATAAACATATATAAAATGGAATGTTAAAGATATCCGTCCAACAGGCCGTGGAGAAATATAGGAGTTTGAAGCATCGAGATTCCCACATTTTCTAGCCAATCGGCTCAAAAATGGCGGTGTGGTTGTCGGCCTTAAGCGTTCGCCGCCCAACCCCAAGGATGAATCCTGATACTCATTTATGTTAGAAACCGAGTTAACCTTCGGCCCTTATTCCGCCTGGAAGGGTTAGGTCAATTGAAAAATCTAATGACCTCGACTAGAATCGAACCAGCGACCTTCCGGCCTATAGCATAGTGCCTCAGCCAATTCCGCTACCATGTGGCGCAAACGCATAGCAAGTACATAAGGAAATCTCTTATATGTTTCTAATTTATATTTTAATGATTTAATATTTTAACAATACTTAATCGCAGAAGAGAACACTCTTTTGCAGGTAACGGCATTACATATTACTAAAAAATCAGTATTACACTATGTACGCACTGGCTAATGTAGGAATACTAACAGACAAATACAGGTGAATGTAAAAAATCCAATACCTGACGACGGCTTAATAAGCTGAAACATGTTGTACGAAAGGGCGAAGATACGAGTATGGTGTGTGCATATTTCTTATTGTGATGACGGCAAAAAATAAAGTATAAAATTCAGATGACTTACTGGATTTTTCGGCTTTCTCCATTGTCCGGTGTTCTGGAAACTGAAAGAGACAATTTTTCGGAAACTGGAGCTGTTTCCATCTTCACCTGAGGGCAGAAACAGATCCAGGTTCCGAAATGTCATATTTTCCATTTTCTAGAATACCAGATGATGGGAACAGTTCAAAAACCCAGTAATTCTCTGTTATACACCATCGTCAGAACCTTTAGAATCTACTTCATATTACTTCATTGTTCTTCCTGATAAAGAAGTAAAGGAAACACTCTTATGAATATCTCAGCACAATTAAAGAGAACCTGGTTCTGAGATGTGTATCGAAACACAGACCTTACGGGAAATAAATCGAGGACGTCCATTAATAAGATTGAAACAACAGTTTCCTAAGCAGCCGCAACAGGGCAAGAGCCCAAGTCTCAAGGTAATTATTGTTTCAGTTTATGTTTTTTTGTAATTCATCACTCTGTCATTTTTTGAAAGTTTTAAGTTCCTCCTTTTATCTAGGGTCGAATTATTCTAAACGGTAAATGGAGAAAAATGTAGAAGGAAGGATTCATTGCCTTATTCAGGGGAATATTCTGGCATTTGCACTGAGAAGCTGAAGAAATTATTTTTGCATAAAACTTAGGCAGTTCCGAAGCGAGAGGATCTGCTCAGTGGATAGTTGAGAGTTCAGCGTGTTTGTGATGAAGTCCGACAGGTTGCTGCATGTGGTTCTGAATTCAAAGCCCTATTCATAGGCCAGCTGCGACATGGTGAGACAGGTGAACACGGTTACTCTCGCTTAGTGGCCTTCTGGTGATCGTTCGGGTGAAAGTAAAATCCTGCTTTCATCGGCCACCGCACTTCACGCATCCGATGTTTCATTACGTAGCTGCGGCGAAAGTCGCTCGAATGAGATGCCCGCTCTAGGAGGAATGAAAGAGAAACGAATGCCCACACACATCTGTCACACAGAGTTCTTACTTCAAAACACACAGGAGATAATCAGAGAGGTTGTTTGCGAAAATTATAACTTATTTACAATGTAGTTTAATACTATAAAATATACACCTTCAAAATGGAAACGTCCATCTCCTTCGTGTGATTTATGGCAGCCTGAAATGAAGTGCTTGGTTCAAAAAGGATATGTATATTCACTTCTATAATTTGGTGAGAAATAAATAGAAAGTGAGTACCTTATGAATAATATGCGGCAGGATGTCGTCCAGAGATGCCATGTTGTTTTCGTTATGAAAGGTACATTGTAAAGCTATCCTTGTACCAGGCCGTGGAGGCCCATAGGTTTGTGAGACGTCGAGATCCCACATTTTCTAGACTCTCGGCTAATAGTTGGTGATGAGGTTGTCAGCCTTACGCGCCGGCCGCCCTTTACCCATAAGAAGATTCCTGGTCATCTTTTCTGTTAGAGGCTGAGACGACCCCAGGTCCATATTGTGGCTGGAAGGATTAAGTCAATTGACAAATTCAAAAACCTCATTGGGAGCCGAACACGTGACCTTTCGGCTTGTAACAGTGCCTCAACCAACGTTTTCTGTGTCAAACCTGACGGTAGGAATTGTTAGGTCAAAACTAACATGTTCCACTTTCATATTTACTTGAATTTTGTATTCTTTTCCTCTATGAGTAAGCCCGACCACATTCAGCGAAAAACATTTAATACGCGTAATAAGTGTAATAACTAGGGACCGGATTTTTATGCCCTAATAATCCCTTAAATATGTATGTATTTATGCATGAAAAACTTTCTAAATATGCAATAAAATATGCACATAAAAATTTATACCAAATATTAAAATTGATTTTACATTATTTTAAGACCAACAAATGAAAGTTCATTTTATGTAATCACTGAATGATTCATCTGCAATAAGAAGCTACACTGAAATACAAATCATGCAATAATGCCAACATATTTCATTACAAATTTAAAAAACCATTGGTACTCACATTTAGCTCTCCGAACTTTCAACTTCTCTTCTGTTGCAGTTCAGAATTACTAAATGTTTTTGGTTTACCTTAATTAGTCGCCTCTTATTGTCTCGTAGTATGTCCTTATAGCGCCTCATGACTCAAGGTACGCGGGTTCAAAAACCCGGCGGAGGTCGTGGAATTATTAAGGGCGGAAAAAATTCAGGGAACAAGCCCTCCGGGAGGGACTTTAAGCGGTGGGTCCCGTGTCGTAGATTTACGGCACGTAAAAGAACCTCATGTCTCTAGGTGATCTCTGAGCAAAATTAGGCCAAGTTTCCCGCCCGACTAGTTTCCAATTCCTCCGGTAGATGGGGGAAGTATCAGGTACCACTGCCAGAGGAAGGGGGACCTCTCTGACAGAAAGGGACTAGGAACCCCTGCCAGAGGAGGGACGACCTCGCTGACAGAAAGGTGAAAGAAACTATTAGAAACCACTGCCAGAAAGGGGCTGATAGTAAGCACCAGTACCGGTAGGGTATGGAGAGAATAGAAATTAAAGGGGGACTCACATTGGACCAGTAACCGGTCTAAGTGCATGGGGAAACCCACCCCCTCAATACGGAATACAGAATATGGAATGTCCTTATAGCGGGAAAAAGTTCTTTCCACCTCACAGGAACTTAGGAGGGCATGTACAAAAGCAGCTATTTGCTTAACTGTTAGTGATTTTTTACTTGGAATCTCAGTACCGGCTAAAATTTCTTCAATTTCACAAATGTCTTCATATCCTTTATTTTTTTAAAGAATGTTATGTACTTTTCCTTTACTACTTCACCAACTCTTCCAGGAACCGAATTCAATTTGGAAACAGTGGTTTTGAACACACTTAACGACTGATACAAAGTAGTATTACTATTGCTTGCCTCCAGTGAGGAAATGGCGGATGGAAGATGAGAGAAGTGGGCAGATATATAGGAAAGATTAGTTTCTAGTTCTGCGTATTTTAGTACATCTTGGGCAATTTGAATTAATGCTGCACTTTTGGGATCAAATGTATTCACCACATTCCTAATTGTTTCTAAACGTTCGGTATAATAACTCGCTGCAAACAGCCAAGTGCCCCAGCGCGTTAAAATTGGTTCTGGCGGAAGTGGACCGCTCGGTCCTACCTCTTTAAAGGCTTCTTTTCTGTATGGCGCTTTAACAAATACCTTCTTCACAGAAGACACGAACTTGTCAACAAGCGGAAATTTTGCACGAATTGTTTCTGCAACGCGGTGAAACCCATGGGCAAGGCAAGTCAAATGTGTCATATTTGGAAATATAACTTTAAGATCAGTACTGGCTTTCATCATGTAACTTGCGGCATCAGTCACATAGAGCAATACGCGCTCATACTGAATGCCATTCGGCCATAGTAAATTCATGGAATTGATAAAATATTCGGAAACTGTGGAGCTATTTGTGGTTTCAAATTGCTCTACTGCAAGAAGATATGGGGTGGATTGTTCATTCTTATTAAGGGATCCAACTATACAATTTGCAATAAACCGTTCCTCACAGTCTTGTGTTTCGTCGATTGATACCCACATAAAATTAGCTTGAGTCTTATCTCTAATGCTTTCAATTGTAAGCCCGTAACACTGCTTCACGTAATTTTCGCGCACAGTAGATTCATCGGGCACTTTGCACTGTGTATACTTCTCTATGAAGTTTCTCAGAGTAGGACTGTTTAATTTCCACAGCGGAATATTTGCCGCTAAAAAGGCTTTGCATAAATCAAAGGAAAACTGTGAAAAACTATTGTGACATGTTGCGCAATGGAGAACAACCCCTCCCCCCCACCAGTGACGTGGCGGGTGAGTCAGCGCTCCGTCACCCCCCTCCGCACGGTGACGTAACACGGAACGCAGCTGTGACACGGGTAACAGCCAACAGCGGTACCCATTCCCTAACACGAAAGCGCTGCGACTATATAAGTGAACCTCACTGCCTACGAAGCCAGTTGAAATGTGGCCGTCGCCGAGTACAGTTGTGGCAGTTAGTTAAAAGTGTATCAGCGGCCGAAAACAGTTCTCCAGTCAGCAGTGAACGAGTTAGTGTGTGATAATGGCGCAGTGAAATATAGCAGCCGCCGAAGACAGTGAGTGTGTAATACAGGGACACTTACATAGCTCCCGTGTCGTAATTAATACGTGTAGCCTACTGAAGATAGAGTGTATTCAATATTGCGAATAGGGTTATAAAGTGTGAAACCCCGCAACAGTGTGAACAGTTTATTGCGAATAGGGTTATAAAGTGTAAAACCCCGCAACTGTGTTATAATTAATTGTAGCCGAGACTGGTAGGTTGTTAAATAAACCAGTTAACAATCCGAACGGCGTCTTCAGTAACGAAACACGTTACATTATTATTAGAAAATTCACTAAGCAATTTTTGAACAGGAGCACATTTCGTGGATTTAATTTTAATAATCTTTTTGTATATATTAGTGGTCAAACGCCGAAGCACTTTAAAGCGTTTTTCACAACCAACTGTTTTCTCATACGATCGGCAATAAAGAATTTCGTTATCCGTACTTATCATCTCTCCTTCGAACTCCCGCTGATACAGCTGTAATTTAGTTTTCTGACTTACTTTCACTTTCGGCATGACTACAGAAAGCTAAACAAACTTAACTACAGACTAGCCACCACTAATGTGAATGGCCCCCAGCTTCAAATGAAGAAGCGTAATGAACTTCATGGAGACTTCGGAAATAAATAAGTGAAGTCTCTTTTCGGTTGAATAAAATTACGTTGATAACGGCTACATGTGAACGTTTCCGACTAATCTCTTCGAGGCCACTTTGATGGTACGCGGATGAGGCAAGTTACGAGTAGAGGGATCGGGGAAGTCCCGTGCTGTGTATTGCATCAGGAACATGAATTATGACCAAATGTTTAGTCAAATATGCAACATATTCTAATACGAAAAAGAAAAATTGTATACACACGACCATGATTGAAAATTTGAACATTAAATTAAAAAATATATGTGATAAATATTTTAAAAAGTAAATATATAGTATAAATAGAGATCTTCGAAAATATGGTGCTTATTCATAAAACAGGCAAACTATGCATTTATATGCACCATCAAACCATTTCCAAGATTTAAGAAGTGAAGTAATTCATAAATATATCCAAGCGAACATACTTTCTGTTTGGAAGAAAGAAATATGCATTTGCATTCAAATCCGGTTCCTAGTAATAACTCTTTCCAGACATCCGGCATCATATAATATTTTGAATGAATATACATACATGATACAATCATCCATAAATAATCCTATATTAGAACCACATTCTACGTCCCTTTTCCTCTCTGTTAATAACGATTGAATTGTCCTCACATTCTACCAGAACTGTTCTTAATCAGCCTCCTTCTCTCTGGTGCTACGGACCGATATGAACTTTGCCTTCCTCTTTCTAGAGGATGTATATAAACGCATATATACGTATTGAGCGTGCCGTAAGTAACTAAAGAAAATTGGAGGGTGAGTACTATGGCTCGAAACAAAGAAAATAGTTTATATCAGCGCTGGTCCGGAAATGTTTCGGTAACGAATTACAACATTCGAATTTATTCCGGCAGCAGAAGAACTAGAAACGTGGTTGCAAAAATAGCTGCAATTTTGAAGGAAATTAAACTTTAACGTAGATAATTTGAACGACTGGTTGACTTTTATCACTTCCACATTCCCCATTCAACAAGGAGACACGCAGTAGTCTCGGTGTTCCCCGCAGCAGTAGGATAGCAGAACTTCCGTCTCATGGTAGCTTCGTTGTTACAGGACAGTACACTCAGGGCTAAATATTTGTCAGAAACCCATTATCAATAACAAATGTTTTGTTCGGGAATAACGCAGCAAGTGACTAAAAATGCAGTTTTACATTTCAGTGACTTGATCTAACAGTTCTTGTTAGAGTTAATGCAGATGCTCGGAATGTTGGCCTCACACTGCCACTGCGGCTTGAGGGGGCACGGATTGACGGACGCGCTGGAAAATGCCCAGACTTTTGCGAAAGACGTAGTCATTATGAACGCACTACAGCTTTTTCTCTGCAGCATCTGCCGACGAAGCGTCATTGAAGAAAAGATCAAGAGAACTCAAATCTAGCGAATGACTTGGCCAGGATACTGGTCCTATCGCCCAGTGAAGGTAGCCTCAGGGTAACTTCTGGGACGCAAATGAAACGGGCTGGTGCACCATCATTCATGAACCATGTTATTTATTGAATATCCACAGGGACATAATCCAGTAGCTCTAGAAATCTTGGCTTCAGAAAATGTCATTGAACAGCGCTAGTGAGTCTATAAGGCTAAGCGCATGGACCTGAGGAACAATCCCTGTACTGCAGTCACAAGGGGAGAGCTAAGAAACGACTAGGTTACTTCCTCGGCCGTTGCTTCCTTGGCTAGTGGCACACAGTTCACGGGGCTTGTCAGGAGGGCCCAGGTGCGCGATGTGGTAATGGAGGAAATCACAACACACACTCTCACCCTATGCTACCCTATATTAGTATAAACAATCAATACACAACTATATACATTTTAGTAATATCACAATTAAAGAGCCTACTGGTGTCGGATTACACATTGTACCTTCTTAGACGATTCTTGGACCTCATCTTAGCCTTCCTTTCACCCAGTTGCGGGTCGCTAGTCTCCTCTTTCTCATATTCTACTCATATATATATATATATCTTTACACATCCCTGCATCTAGACACACCCTCTGCAGCCTCTATATTACACATATTTACTTCTGCATTTCTCTGATGAATCACTCTTATGCCCTGTACACTTGTTGTAACGTTCCTAACTCATGTCCCATTGGGAGAAGTTACACTTTAATAATATCACAATTATTAAGCATGGCGATAAGAGTAGATCCACTTACATTGGGTTGAGACTGCATACGGATGGCGTTGTCTGGCGTCCGGTCGGTGCTCCTTCCAGCATGGCCTTCGGCCACTATTGCCCAAATTTACTGTTTGAATCATCCCGATACTAATTTGGTCTCTGGTTTATATACCTTTATTCTTGCTAACTCATTATTTTCCTGGATGGTTCAAGCCCGCAAACAATGACGTCTTGTCTCAAGTGACTAGCTGTCGTTGGCTGGGATCCTGGGGGGTGGATAGGCACCTTCTACTGCTAGTCCATTTGGTTAACACTTTTACCTGAAAACGTTCCCCCATCTCTCTCAAGTGTAGATTCTGCAGAGTTAGCATTTCGATGTACCTTCAACGTCATTCTGCTGACAAGACATCGATGTGTCAAAGGCTAACGTCCATATGCAGAAATTCCTTGAAGTTTCTTAACCCTTCTTACATCCTCTTTCGTACGTCTTACAAGTATTTCCCAAAACTAATTCTATTCTAGCCAACATTTTCCCCTAAAATAAAAAAAATACTCTTTTACATGTTACCGGGAGTCGGCCTTCAGGGCACAACAATCCCTAACAATTCCAGTCCAAACATTAATTGGGAACTGCTGATATTGTCTGGATAGAATTCTATTGTGTGCGTTTGAGTCTCTCCAAATGTACCTATCCTGGAAACTTAGCATACTGTCACTTGTGCGGCATGCTTCGTCAGTGAAGTGCACACGGCTGCTAAAGGAGGGGTCTTCACACTGTCGATGGAATTACTGAAAAAAATGATGGAGGTTAGTAAAATCGAGATTGTACTAGTTGCAATCTCGTACACGTTGCAAATGCTACGGGTACAGAATCTGTTCATTGAGAACCCGCCCCATTGTCGTGTGGGCCAGATGTTCTGCAGTTGTTTTGTACGGAGATTCTCCACTGCACATCTCAGCATGCGCTCTTCCACATCAACTGTTCGTGCACTTCTCCTTCCGCTGTCTGCCCTAGGAGGGTGAACAATGCCGGTCTCCCTGATGCTACGATCGATGTCGTGAATCGAACGTTCGGGCGTCTACATTGAGGATACTTCTCTGCGTACACATTTACAGCTTCTGCATTCTTACCACAGCCTCTGCTGAGAATTAAATGTCTATCGGCTTATTCTCGGAATGTGCAGTTGTCCATTATACGCAGAGACTTAGTGTGACACCGAAAAACAGCATTTGACTGCACGTACTCGTATATTCCACTGGAATTTAACGTCTGCCGCCACATGTTTGTGTACAGGATCAACTCACTGTTACTCTACACATGACAGATGTATATTTTAGTGCTGAATTGGGAATGTGGCAGTGATAAAAGACAAATAGTCATTCACATATTCCTCAACAAACTCCAAATTTCTTCAAACTTGTCCTCAGCATGCTTTGTTTTTGTAACCACAGTTCTAATCCTCTTGTTGCCGGAACACTTGCGAATCGCTCTATTTCGTTCCCGAAGCATTTCTGGACTCATATTTATCTAAACAAATTTTACTGTTTTGAGCCGTAACACTCACTTTTCAATTTCCTGTTCTTGCAACTTCTTAAACGGAGCATCGGAACGTCTAAGGACAACAGAAAAGGGGAGGAATTAATATTGGTGTCTTCATTGATTTTGGAACTTGTGACTGGAACTGCGTTAAGTTCTTCTGTGTGATACAATAACAACAAACATCCGACTAGCAATGCCTTCTCCTCAAGCGCCGACCACACAAGAGATACACTGACCGCATACACCACGTTTGTGTTCGACATTACCCAGTACCCGAGTTATATGTTTGATATATGGCGTACGGCGTTTTGCGAAATGGCTTATAACCGTCCCCTTCACTGATGGCCGCCGGCTGTCTTTGTTACTTAATGCAACTGGCCCACGTTTGTTGTGACGATCCTCACCTCTCGCTGTTGCTACCTCCAGATCTCTTCTTGTTAATACTCCGGCCACCTTAAACAAATTCGTCGTAGAACTGGTAGGATAATTTGGGAAGGCAACGAGTGAAATTTGGGCGCCAGTAAGCGTGCTGGAGTAGATTACAATAGGGAGGATGTCCAGGCTAGTGAGTATCGAGTTCCGGCCTGTTTACTTAGGTAGAGATGGACTCAGTCTTAGGGCGTTTCGGGCCTCATTCCGGCAGGACGGGCAGGTGATGTTCACTGTTTTCACGAACACTTTAGTTATATCAGGACGTTTAATTATTGTTTATTGTGCTTGTAATGTCATCTGCATGGCTCAGAATCTTCAACTAATTCCTCATGGCCTTATGTTAATTTGGTATCCTCAGTTCCCATAATTAACTCTGCTTTTTCTAAACGTTTTTGTAATCTTGACAATGTTCTAGTAATTTTGTGACGCCGAGACACAGTTCCAGATTCTGATGACGACTCTCTTGGAGAATGGGGTCGCCAAAGTAGCAAATTCTCTGAGCCCAAACTTCCAAAAGCAAGCTCCTCCCTGAAATATGCACTATTGACCCAGTTTAAGTTCTGGGAGTTCTCCAGAAATTTACATTGACCAATGAAATTTACCCTTGTCCTTAGTTACCTAACTGCTATATTGCCAGCATCATGATAAATTCCTTTCGGTAGCGTGGGTGCTCGAACCTCCTTCCACTTGAACGGTAACTAGAAATAACTGTCAACCCTCCTTTTCTCAAATGAATACTGCTCTAGTTCAACAGCAAAATTCAGGAATTGTAACGAATGCTACATTCTGTCCATCCATCAAGAATAAACCCATGTCACCCCTGAGTGTAGTGTAGTGGATGCCACATCCTGTCCACTTCGAAACTCAAAATTGAGACTAAGTGCTAATCTATATTACTTATAATTTATACTTAATCTTTCTTAATTAAGCTAATTTGTAGTATCATAACTCTAATGAACTGTTAGAGGCTCTACTGCCGTCTTCAGGTGAACGACTGTCATTGAACCAGCCCAGTTCATTGACAGGGAGTGATGCCCTTCCCGAATGCACTGTCACCGACGTCAGATATCTAAAAAGCAGCATTTGTTGTTCAAAGGTGTCAACATTAAACATATTTCTAACAGCCGAAGGCCATTCTTCACTTTTCGAAAGTCTTTCATTGCGGTACAGCTGTGTTTATGTCGGCCGAGAAACTGGTCGATATTTCACGCACTTGAAATAAGTAGACACAACTTGAAAGGAAACTCATGCTTGACGAGCGTTGAAAACATTTGTGGAATTTGAGTGGTTTTTCTTTAGAAGTCAGTGGTACAGGATCTTCTGTGAGGAAGTAGTAGTTCTTTTGGGGGCTTCTGGGAGAATGGAGGGAGACGCATTGCGCTCAGACTGCAGTAGATCTTCACTTGGCCTCTGACTTCTGCCTCGCCCCCAACTGCCGAAGTCACCACCGTTTGTATTTACCTTTCTACCTTCCCTTAGCTAGTGTTGTCCTGGCATATTAGGAAGGCAGGAAGTCTTAAGGCGCGTCCGCATTACTCGTGCTCGCCAGGCTTGTGCTCGTCGGGACATTCGTCTGGCTTTTACCTGTGCTCGTAAATCTTCGTCCACACTACTTCAGTTATTCGCCAGGCTTCGGCGCGTGAGGATCCATATATTGACTCGTAGTGTGTATAGGCTGTAGTCGTATTTTAATTTATTGGCTATAGTGTTTAAATTAAAGATTTTAAATTTGCTTCTCTCCTCACTTGTCATATCATCCACATTACTCGCGAGCATAGCAAGTCGCAGGAGCACGAGTAATGTGAACGCGCCTTTATTGGGCGTCAATAAGCATACCGTAGAGATGCTTCAAATTAGAATTCGTGCCTCCTGGCTAAGGGCTGGTTGAAGATGATGGGATCTCCTCAGCTTTCGGTAGGCCAGATATCTGCTCCCTGGGTCTTAACAGGCCTTGCTCCGGCAGGGAGGAAGAAAATTATTCACACCACAAGAAGAAATTTTTCTCTTAAAATTATTATTTTTTAAAAACAATAAAATTGCAGATTCGCCTATTTGTTCTGATAGTAATCTTAACCATTAACTCCACTTTAATAATATAGCTGCTTTTTAATTTTCTGTGAGTTGCACTCCACTCTGTGAAGTAAAATAGAGGGGTCCCAATAGTATTCAGGATTTTAGAATTTAGAATCTAAATGGAGTTGAGCCGTGCTGAAGGTCAGCTCGCTCAAGAGTGACGTCAGGGCGGCTGCCATTTCCGGATTCCATCCCCACTCCTAAGTATGGTGACGTACGTCACGTGACCCTATACCGCCTCATAGTCTCGGAAAGAGAATAGACGTACATCGCAGTCTCTCAGACGACGTCGACCTGGAAGGACGCTTACCAGCCAGCAGGCTTTGTTGCTGAAAGTTCAGGTTTCGGCTGGGGTATTTCTAAATTCCATTCTGTATTACCTAGCTGGCCGGTAAGGTAAAGGCTGCCCGCGATGGCAAGCCGTTGGCTGAACGCTTGCGATGCGCGCTCTTATTTTCTTTATTTTCCTTCAGGATTATTATTGTGTTTGTCGTAGGCTAACTTGTTAACGCCCAAAGGGAAGTTCCCAAACTGGGACGAAATAATTTATTTGTCGACCCAAATTGGCGGCGACGGGCGATTGCTTCGCGATCGAGATTGGGTGTTGTACCCGTTTTTTTTCTGCCAAGGATATGTATTTCTTGTTATTTTCGTGTAATTTGTTATTTTCTTATTAAATCTGTATTTATTGTTATCTGAGGCCAACATATCACTGTAGCTCCTCCACACAGCTTGGATACTCCACTTTTATCTGGGGGAGCGTGCGAACGCAACAGTAGAGCCAGGAACGCTGGGCTGCTTCCTCCCTCTTCACGGCTCTCGTACGTGTGTGGCATTTACAGGAGAGAAGAAGAGGAAGGCCGCGGTTCAGAGTGACGCAGGATTGCGTCCATATAATTCGAAAGTTAAAACCAGAGTGTTCCCTCAGAACTCAGTTCTCCTGGAGCAGAGTTCTCCTCACAAATCCAGCCTCCGGAAAAGTTAAATCCTCCAAACATCCCTCATTGGCTTAGTTTAAAGTCAAGGATGTATCTCCCAATGAACTATAGGGGTCTAACGACTTTGGACCTTCAATTACAAATGGCGTTTTTGACAGCGCTGTCATCCATGATGGTCGCAATATGCATCTCCAAGAAGCCTACTTCTGAATTATTGTGCTCAAGAAATGTCAAGGGTCGCATTCCAAAGGCGACAGCGACTGCTCTGAGCATGCGAATTCGCAGGAAGCAGACGGATGGTTCTAAAAGCAAGATGGGCCTATAGTACTTTCTCAGGACAACAATGCGACCATCTTCCCTCCTCCCTTTCTCTTAAGCTAGACTGAATTATTAATTAGCTATCACTAACCTTGGTACATTATAATGACTAAATTATAATGAGTGGTTAGAAAACCTGTCAGTTTGTAAGATTTGAGGTTTTCACGGCGATGAATATGAAGAATATCGTCTTCTGGGATGTGGCGCCGTGTAGATCTTTGTATGAACGGATGTTTTGGAGGAACGTATCGCTTCCATCTTCAGGGTAGAAAAATCCGAGAGTGAGGAATCGGATAGAGCGCATGGCTGCAGACTGCCTCTAACAAGAGGCTGGATTTGTCTCTTTTGAATATGCTTCGCCTTTTGTCAAGTGTACGTAACTCACTAGTCAAAGTTAAAGTCAAATTTGCTTTATGACTGGAGGTTTACCGCCAATTGGTTCGTCTTAGCGCCAAGCCCCTTGAGGACCATGACCAGATACGTTTTTTGACACTGAACTCTTAGTCAGAGTCCTTTCGAAACATCCTCTCGTCAGAGAGGATGCGTTTGTTCTTATGAATATGCTTGGCCTTTTGTCAAGTGTGCGTATTGCACATATAACGTGTTATTGAATATTCTGGCTTTTTTACTATATGCAGGTCCTCTGACCGTCCAGGCTTTGCAAAGCGGATGATGTCTATCTTACTTATGTACAACGGCAGTTCAGTCACTTGAACAGTCGTAAGCTTGACCACCGCCAAATTTACGCCTCTTACATTTTCTATGTCTGGCTTCTACTTGTGCTATACCGCGAATATGTTCATTCTCATGATGTTGTATGACTTCTGCTTGTTGTCTGCACAATTTTGTTAGATAATCGTACACATACGGAATATTGAAAGCCGTGTGGAAATCTATACCTTGAAAAATGACAATGGTGCGGAGAACTTTGTTTCCTAGGCGATCTACAATTGTAAGGCGTAGGTGTCTGCCGCTAATTCCAAGACGGGCGAGCATGAGCCATTATTGATCCGATCAGTGCCTTATGGAGGGTCCGTTTAACGTAGGCGCTTAAATGCTCACTCTTAAATAGGAAGTAGATTCTAGAAAATGTTCTGAAGGAATTCATTCAATCGAAGTTTAGAGTGACATGTTTTTCTACAGGTCATTCTTCTGATGGCTTTGGCGACCCAATTAACTGCCCTTTTACGTGCTGGCTCCCGATTTACTTGCCACAGTTTCCATAACCTCCGCTTGTGCGAAGCAGACACTCCGGATCAGGTACGTCGTTATTAAGGTCCGAGAGTGTAATTTTGGTTATCTATAGCCTATACGTCGAACCTATAGAGGCAGTGAATTCGCGGGCCTTTTAGCGGTCTCTCGACTTAATTTGGACTTGAGGTGAAATTAATTCAGGGACCAGACTTTGAAACCGCTCCCAAAATGTGAATTTGTTAATCGGGTACGAAAAATACCTAGTTCTGACTTACTTTAGGTGGAAAGCGATTGGTAGTGATCTCAGTCCAGAATATCAGAGACAGTGGCTTCTGATATTCAGACGTTCTTGTGCAGAACAATACCGAACACGTCACCATTTTCGCAGGAGCGTACTGACAGAAATATTTTGGTGTTGAAATTTACAACTTGTTCATATGCAGTAAATTCAGCAGTTTCAAGCTTGAAATCTTGGAAACTACCCTGTTTCGAATGAATATTTAGCATTCAGATCTTCTGCCAGTAGCGACTCACACCTAAAGCTTAAGAGCTCGAAGATGTCTGCATCAGTCCAGACGTGGTCTGGTGACATAGAGACTGCTGCAAGTAGCACTTCAGTCTTACCAACTGGTATGCAAAACCCTGTGGCTTCTGTTTAAACAAGAGGGGGAAGGTCTACATGGTTGTGGGGAATGACGTTTCTCACTCCAACCGCAGTTCAGCCTCTTTTTCCTGGGAAGCAGTCGGTTCGATAAAAATGATAGTTTGGAATAAAGAACCTCTCATATTTTTAGATGCGTTTTTGAGCGGAGAGCCTATCTAAATGCAAGTTTTATAGCTGATTACTTTGTTCATAATCCTGAGTCCAAATGTCATTTTTATTAAATGTCATGACTTTGAGCGGTTCATGAAATCTAGCAGCCATTTTGTTACATTAAGTACCATTTTGTAATTGCCATTATTTTGTCTTTTTCTGGCATAGCTTCACCGAGGCCTGTTATGATCTGTTACACCAGTGTTCCGCAACCTTTTTCTACTCGCGGCACACCATGAAGTATCCATGACCCAACACGGCACTCCAAAATGTTATTCCCCTCAAAAACGCATGATATCAGACAATTAATATAAATACGTAACGTGATCAAATTATTACTATAATATTATTATTTTATTATCATTAAACAGAAATAGACTCTTGCTTTTATTAACAATTAATGAACATTAATTCAAGTAGGATGTAGTAGAAAGTACACTTCTATTACTATTACAGAAAATACAGTAATTCTACTCATAACTTCAATGTGATACTTGGGCCTGCGTAGCTGCACACAGGCGACTGATCCGTGGTGGAATCGTTGACAATGCAAGTCTCATTTCTTCATCGATGGATTTGAGCCGCTCTCTCTTTGATGTCTTAATTTCAGTTAACGTCGAGAAGCCCAGTTCACACAAATATGTAGTTGAAAATGGCAATAACACATTAGCTGCCATCTCGGAGATAGCCGGGTATCCACTCCTAATTGCCAACCAAAACGTATCCAAAGCACTTCGAGAAATTTTAGTTCCAATGTTCTGTCTGCTTTTAAACCTGCGAGTTCCTCTTGTATATTAATCGGAAGATGTTCTGAATTCGCAACGAATGGATCACGAACCCAGTCGAAATTTCGTACACTCTCTCCAAAATACTCATTGAACTTCTGCTGCAGCATTTCCAAATGTTCTTTAATTGTGCCAATCACCATGCCATCAGCAAGTGGCCATACAGTTGGGAACATCTCAAACGACCCATCTGTAATTCTCTGTATCCACAAATTCAGCTTATTTACAAATCCTTGTATCTTATCCATATTAGTAAGAATATATTCGTTCCTACCTTGCATCTTTCTGTTCAGCTCATTCAAGTGTACGAAATATCGGAAAGATATACCAAGTTACATACCCATTCATCATCTGCAAATAAATCCGCGTACTCATGCGCCTCAACAGTCAAAAATGCACATACCTTCTCATTAAGTTCAAATATTCGCGTTAACACTTGTCCTCGTGATAACCAAAATAGGGTTATAAAAGACGGAAACTCTTGCTAATCCCTGCAGTTTTAGGGAAAAGCACGTACACAGAATATGCAGCAAGTTTATCAAAGAAGCCGCGTAGATGCGAGAAAAATAAAATAAATCAATAATGAAAACTGATATAACAACAACTGAGTAAATAATTTACATATAATTTCTTAGAATACAACATTACTCTACATAAAAAATCAAGACATCGATAAAGAATAAACAAACATCATCTTATTTAATCTGTGCAGTGGCTGAGAATAAAATACAAGCATATGAAACACGGTAACTGGAATAAAATAAAATTATTTAAGTTTTATTTGTTTCATTCTGGTCCGTCACACTAACAATTACAAATATAAATCACTCCGTCCAATGTGACCTGTAAGTTTTTTACTACATGAAAACTTAACACCCTAATATGTAATGGTGTTAAGTTTTCATGTAGTAAAAACTTACAGGTCACAACGGACGGAGTGATTTATATTTGTAAAACTAATTAAATTCAACAATTAATTTCTTACAATAGGCAAAATTTCGCGTAACACCTTTCACCTTGTGACGGCACACCAGTGTGCCGCGCCACACCGGTTGCGGAACACTGTAACTGTTACACTACAGTGGCTACTTTTAATATGTCATTGTGAGTTGAACCGGGAGCCCCTGCTGGGAGACGCGTTCTCTGAATTTCCTGTTGTGGCAGATGCTGCTGCATGGGGTGTCGCAAGCTTTAGCCATATGTCTGCGATGATTGTTGTTGCTGCTGTTGTGTATCTGGACGCAGTGAAGCTGCGTAGAATTGCTCTGGTGAGGTGAACTTAGAGAAGACCATCTTCCCAGAGGATCCCTTGAGAGCTCGTTGTGCTCTTCTCCTTTGAAGTTCTCCTTTCGCATGGCTGCCGCCTCGGTATGATGTTCGATGAAGTTTCTCTCCTGCTAGGCTGCAATTACAGCGACTCAGCGTAGACTTTGTATTTATCTTCCAGGGAATTCCCTATACAAGTGTCCAGCAACCCAACAAAAACATCGCAGGGGTTCCTTGCAGCTGTCCCAGATATGGCCTAAGTACTGGCAGTTGTAGCAGTCCGTAAGGCCAGGCTGAGCTCTGTATAACTTTATCTTGATAATAACAAGGTTTAAGCTCATCAGCCTCAATAAGCCTTGAGATTTTATGTTTCTTGTTAAGGTTAAAAAATACAGAGGGGGGTTCCACGTGGGTTTGCCCATTGGATTCTCTTCGAATGGCCGTCATTGGCCCCACATTGATGACGTTGAAGCCTCAAGGCTTCTGGAGGAAGGTAAGGAATTGTTGCCTTCGTAAGCGTTTCGGGATTTGGGGAGTAGGTAGAATAGTGAAGATTATTTCCCTTTGGTAGGATTTCACCGCTGAATAGTCCGCCATTTCTTTTGTTATGATGACGGGTAAAATATTGTCGCGTATCGGGCGTATATCGCGACAAATAAATTCTCGATGTATTCGATGTAGCGAATTTTATTTCACACTCGCACTTACAATCACCCAAATTACAGATTTACGGTTACTGCTATCTGCAGTATCACAATTAGTACACTCGAAATGCCAGAATACCACTGACTAGTTGCTGTCTAACTCGGCGGTAGCTCCAGTACTCACTGACTGACTCAGTACAACTGACTAGTACCAGCTGTGCAGCTCACTTATATAGCTGCAGTGCTTGCTTGTTGCGTAATGAGTGCCACGTCATCCTGTTACGTCACCGCTGTTGATTCGCCTTGCATAGTTACCCGGTTACGGGGCTCGGCTATCTTCGGCTCCGCTCGGCTCTCTTCGGCTCCGCTCGTGATGTCACCGCGCATAGCTGCCAGGATGCGGGGTGATTACTCGCCTATTACGCGAGCGTTACGTTACCGCTGAGGGGTGGGAGGGGAGCGCTGACTCACCCGCCGCGTCACTGCTGGTGTGGGGGGGGTGCTCGGCTTTGCGCAACATGTCACAATATCATATATTCTGAAGATTGTACTCTCCTTTGACGTTGTTTTCTTAGTTACTTCGGAATATAATGATATTTATTGTAGAAGTCATTATTATTGGTGGCGGCCTGCCTAATTTTCTGGGATCCTCCTGCTCCTCCACGCCAGTTATCTCCGTGTCAATGTCAGTAGTTCTGAGAGGTGCGAAGAAGTTGCGAGTTAAATTGCTTGTGAAGTTAGCTTGGTACCTGAGGATTTTGGGAAGGCCTTAATCGATTTCAAATCACTAAATACAATCAAGACCTGATCTATGTGACTTACTCTATAACTGTGAACTCAGTAGCTCAAAAAACAATTGTGACTGACTCTAAATCCCCCTACTTGACATCACAACTGACTACTGTTAATTGAACCTGGTTATTAAATCTCGGCACGTATAAACCGTCTCTTCCATTACTCCTTTGTTCTTTCGTTACCGTGGAAACATGCTTGTTTCCCTAGTAACGCCGCTCTTTTCCAACCCGCTTTTTGTTTATATCAGCTCGGTCGGAATGGTGCTATCCCTGCTACACCTGTTTCTACCTTAGGACAGTGCATGATGGTCACTGCAAGTTGTCCTCACAGATCGGTATAGGTACGGGAAACTGGCTGGGTCTGTTAGCATGAGACTCGGGGTAGCGGTATTCTGGGAGTTGATCCAACTTGATGTTTATTCACTTATTGTTCTCCAAACCATACTGTTAATTAATTGTACGTTAATGCTTACAGTTACAATATATTGCTTGATCTGCAAACTATGTCTCGGAGCGCGCAAGGGTTACGTCCATACAATTCAGAATATGATGAAAAACCCCTTTGTGGAATGGCTTGCACATCCCACGCTCGGAATTCGAATTCTCCATGGTGCGGACATATACATTCCATCTCCCGTAGGGAAATCTGACGAGGCAACACCATAGCTTCCTCAGCTTCCGTGTTTATGTCCTTCCTGGTAGGAAACTATCTTACAACTAACTCATACTCTTCTAACTGCCGTCTCAAGACCCTCTCGTAATCAAGTCAACGACTTGACGGCCAGTCAGTCAGTAAGTCTTGGTGTCGAGAACCTTCCTGGGGCTCATGACCAGATATTTATTAATGTTTGACAGTTAAGGTCTTGTTTCTGTAGGCGCCCTCTCTGACGAGAGGACGGGTCTGTCTTTTGTATATGCTCCTGGTCCTTGACAGCGCAGTATTTCTCGGGTCCGAGTCCCCTGGTACTCGAGACCATGTATTCCTGTCTCAACTTTGAGACTTCCCTTTTCGTCGCCTCCTACGGGTCACGGTGGAGGTATTGGACCCCTGCCTCCACACGGGTTGGAATGCCCTCTCGATTCGTTATACAGCTTGGGCACGGACCGCAGAGAAAACATCTCTCCCAACGATTTTACTATTCTTGCGTCACGTAGCCATTGCACGGACATTGTATAGAATGCCGCTTCCCAGTTACTGCATTGTTGTCGCTTACGAATCTGTTGCCTAGGAACGGTCGTGTTCGCAGAGCCGTTCCCTAGCAACAACTGCCTCTACTGATTTCACATGTCTCGCCTTCAGCCAGTATGCCACAGTACTCACTTACATGTAATCTGCATATGCAAGTGTTTTGGAGTGTAAATTGTGATGTCGCCGTTATTTGGGTAGAGGTTTGTCACAGATGCGGAATAAACAGTGGAATTATTAGATGTAAATAGTTACTCTAATCGAATTAATTTTAAATCAGAAAAGGTGCTTCTATCCTGGTTCGATGGCAATTCGAAAAGTCTTTGCCCCTAATTTTTTCAGCCACAATAATACACATATAGCGGTTTTCTCGTCGTCGTCGGAAATGAACCTTTGGCCTTCCAGGAACTTCTTCAGTGGCCCGAACACGTGGTAATCACTGGGGGCGAGTTCTGGACTGTATGGTTTATGCTCCATAACCTCCCATCCGAATGACTGTAGTCAGGCGGCGGTCCTGTTTGCCACATGAGGCTTGGCTTTGTCATGGAGGAGAATCACTTCGTCCACGAGAGTCCCTGGGCGCTTTTTCCTGATGGCAGCTCGCAGACGTGAGAGTGTGCCACAATAGCTGTCCGCGTTGATGGTGGCACCTCGTGGCACGAAATCCAGCAGGAGTGATCCTCGGCCATCCCAGAAGACCGTGACCATCAACTCCCCGACTGATGGCGTTCTGTGGAATTTCTTCGTGACAGGCGAACCGGGATGTTTCCACACAATGCTCTGCTGCTTGGACTCTGGAGTGAATTGCAATACCCACGTTTCATCTCCGGTGACAATGAGATCCAGGAACTTTCACCCTCCTTGGAGTAACGCTGCAAATGTTGCAGTGACGTCATCATTCTCTTGGCCTTGTTCAGATTATCCAACAGCTTAGGCACCCACCGATATGAAACACTGCGAAACTCCAAGGAATTGTGAACGCTATTGTAAACACTGCCATACGAAATGCTAAGCTCATTGGAAATGACCTATAAATGTACACGCCGATCCGCTTTCACCATTGCATCCACGCGGGCAGTGTCCGGTGTGAGCGAGGTGCGAGACCGCCCGGACCGCTCATTGTCATTAGGGTCTTCCCGGCCGTTAGGGAACTCACAACAGCACCACCGCACACTTCACAAAGCGAGACACTTGTCCCCATACGTCGGCTGCATTTCCCTATGGATCTCCATGGGCGTTCGTCCCTTGCTCCATAGAGAACGAATAACACTTCGCTGTTCATACGACGTGGACGTGTTGAGCACAGCAGCCATATTCGCCGACTGACAGAGGCTCAGTGCCGTGGAGTAGCCAAGAGTTAATGCTGAGCCTGTCCAAGCATACTCTGTTGCGTCGAATGTATAACCCGGTTATTCAATCACGCTAATATTTTGGCTTAAATAATAATAGGGGTAAATACTTTTCGATTTGCCTTCGTACTCTTTAAAATGATGCTTTTAATTTTATTTTCTTGAGTGATTTCATGGTGGTAATTACGTAGTTGCCTGTGTAAGTAAAGGCAGTTTGTTTTTTTTCTCTCTCTCTCTTTTAGCTATTTGCTACGGGACTGAATTTTACTTTTAGTCATACATCTGTGTTGTTAGTTCTTTGTTGTAGCCCCTGTTTTCTGTTATGGTAATAATAGTAGTAAGTGCCTTGTGAAAGGTTTCGTTTTCTATGGTTAATTTTTTCAATCCAAAAAATTATAGATACCCATTTTCCTTCTCCCGGACGACATGAGTTGTTGCGTAATATTACATCTGTTGTGCTTAGTTTTATATATATATATATACGGAGCATATATATATGTTTCTTAGCTTATTTATTGGTATTAAGTCCAAGTATGATGTTTATTATTTTCTTCTCCGAGGTCGAAGTACAGGGCTGGGTGTCGTTTATTCAAATTGTTTAATATTAATTGGGGTGTAATTCTGTTTCATTTGTATAATGAAAATGTCATCTGCCTACCAGACATTACAATACTGTGTGACTTTTGCTTTCCAGTGTAAGTAGACTTTAAACGGTTCTGGCGAGGTTATATAGGACTCAGGATTACAGGATTTTTGGGCTTTGTCCATCGTCAGGTATTCTAAAAACGTAACATTTAGGGAAATTGATATGTTTCTGAAATGTTGTGTTATTTAGAGCATCGGACGATGGACAAATTCCAGAAACCCAGTAATCGATAATGTTCCTGGGATACGTGCTTCATTCATTGTTGTAAATTTTGCAATAAAGTTTCAGCTAAAGTGCTGGATATTGGTGAGCTCATTGCAATAAATATTACTATCACTATGTTACTATATCACTACTACCCGTATATTACACCTGCAGACACCTTTAGAAAGCGAGTATGAGACAGCACGACGGAACATGGTAGGAAAAAATGTAACCAATTCCAACATACGTCATTATACTATAAGGAAATATCAGTTGTAAATTTATAGGAGATTTATGTCGAAGATTTTTAATCATTAAGTTTTATATAACTGACTGTAATTTTTAAGGATATACGCCCCCTGATGGTAGTCTTGTGAGACTATGTCGCGGTTTCAGCAACACATAGTCAACATGAGAAATAAATCAAAATTACTTAGGTGGTAACTTGCAACTTAACTTTATATACAATGTATATAGATAAAAATAAATCCTATCAAAATACGTATGATTATTCGGTATTCTAAACAGCATAACGATCTTCACAACATTACATTTGTGTACGTATAAAATAAATATTGTGACATGTTGAGCTATGGATCACCCCTACCTCCCCAGCGGTACGTGACGGTAACGTAACGCTCGCGTTACTACGGTAATAGGCGAGTTCCCGCCCCGCCACCCCCTCCGCGGTGACGTAACGCGCAACGCTACGTACCCGTAATCAACTTCCTACCGTGACGTGGCACTCATTACGCAACCGGCAAGCACTGCAGCTATATAAGTGAGCTGCACGGCAGGTACGAGAGAGTTCTACTGTAGCAGTCGGCGACTTCAGTTGTACTGTGACAGCCGCCGAGTTGTAACCTGGCCATCGCCGAAGATAGTTCCGAGCAAGCCTACGAGAGTGTGTTATCAACAGTTCTCCAGTCAGCGGACTACAGTTGGAGTATAGCAGCCGTCGCGGAAAGAAGAACCGGACGTGTGTGTGATTGTGTAATCGGGAGCGTGTGATACAGTGATACATAGCTCCCCTACTGTCAACGTGTATACTACTGAACACAGAGTGAACTGATTTGCGCATAAGGTTATAAATCGTGAAACCCCGCAACAGTGTCGACAGATTAATGCGATTAGGGTTATAAAGTGTGAAACCCCGCAACTGTATGATAATTAATTGTAGCCGTTACTTGTAGATTGTTAAATAAACCAATTAACCATCTCTACGGCTTCTTCTGTAACGGAAACACGTTACAATATTAAAACAAATTAGGTATAAAACAACAAGGAACATATCTGCAAATTATACAGTACCTGTTATATCGTGTATATAGTGCGTAACACACCTGTGAGCCCACTCGATTTACATGAAGAATTTACGCTAAATACATGGTGGAATAATTGTAACTAAAACACCGTGCCGAAATATGTCGTCCTAGACAGCTAACGTCACCTGCTGGAAAACCTCGTGTTGACAGGAATATAATAGTTATTCTCCATAGTTGAAAGAAACTATTCTCCAACTTGAAGCACATGTTTCCAATACGACGTGGTATCGGGAATTTCACGGACTCTTTTTATCGCAATTGCCGCGGTGAAAGAAGATGGGACGGAGGCCATGGTATAACAAGTTTATTTACTCTAAGAATTTACTGGTAGAACTAAGGTCATGAGTCAATTTAATTGCAATGTACTTTGTGAACAGCTGACATATTCAATTTCAAGAGAATGTCATTTGAATGAGTAATATGCTACGGAGTCACTCTGAAAGCCTTGAAGTAAATTAACTGTGAAAATAAAAACATAATTGGTCTCCTTTTACTGATTATAATGGCAAATGCTTAAGAGCCTTTCTTAATTCCAAAGTCACGGATTAGGATGCAGTTTAAGCAGTGTAAGGTCTATTCATTTCCTTAGGTCATGCCTTCCTTTTTGTTACTGTTAGCTTACAAACCGGGGTCAGTTTCTGCGATTGTCATTCTCTTCATACTAATACAAATGTATAATCCATTGTGCTTTGTAGAGTCAACAGATTAATAATGTGCATTAAATATTTGGACAATAGCAGGAACAAAAAATGAAAGACATCTTGAGAAGGGAAAATAAGTCATATGTTACAGATAACTTAGAAGAGAAAGGATTCTGTTGGAATGAGAACAACCAAGGAATGATATGTGGGAGGCTGTTTAACTAGCGTAATACTAGCTGAAAATTCAGTGGAATTTCTCATTATTTGTTATATAAGCTTTCGAACTCTTCACTTCCGCTGCTTTCTCCGTGATTCCTTTTCAGTCCTACGTGTTGTGGAATGATGCGACAATAGCGTACAGTCTCCTTCATTCAAAGTACTTCACATCACATACCAACTTCGAAATATTAAACGCGATACACTGAAACAAAGCCTGTACTTCCGATCGTGACCTACTTCATAACTTCCGTTCCTGCAACAATTATTGCTATGGTAACCCCAAATTATGCAATGAAAATAATAAATTATATGTCCATTGTTTTTGCTGACCGTCTTACAGTGTATACACTTTTTCACCTTATTCTTCACTTCCACACTACATGTTTCAGCACTAATGTGCCATCTTCCGGTGTCTTTATGCACGTTAAACTATTGTACTGCATGCCATGATGTCTTAATTCTAAAATGACTAAAATCTGTATTCGTCATATAGGACGATGAATTCTAAATAATAAAACTTTTCAGGATTCTTCCTACGTCGCACTCAAAGACACGAATTACGCCAGTCCTCTTTTATGTGAGCATTCTTCCTACATATATTTGTGTATCTGTAACGTGAAATTGTTATTCATTAATACCACATGCTTAGAAAATTTTTTACGCTTACAGGAGAATAACGAATTAGGTGCGCATGGGGAAAGAACGAAATAAAAACAGGGAAGAGGTTCCAAGGAGAAGTAGAAACAGCAATGGGAACTAAAGTTTGTCGCCAAAGCAAATTAGTGGCGTGTGTGCACGGGGAAACGGTGCCGGTCAATGTTAACTGGATGCGTAGTTCAGTATTTGCAGATCTTATAGAATAGTCCTATGTTTATTTCCGTCTTCTTTCTGAGAGCATGGATTGTGCTGTCACTTCTAATTTATAACCACAGGATACATGGTTCAAATATCGGATATTCTGTAAGCTGTTTTCATGGTTTGCTGAGGTCTCTAATTCCAATGCCAAGATCTTGTCTTTAAAGAGTACCTTGTATAAGTATGAAGTTACCACGGTTGTAATTGGCGAGGTTCTGGTCTTGGGCGGTGAGACACATTGTGGTCTGTAGGCGAAACATGTTGCCTTCAACTTGTGGGTCGAAGTGTGCAGGGTGAGGAAATGATCAGGTTGTGTTATATAAACACGGAGGCAGTCCGTATTCACAACCTAGAGGATCACTTCTTTTCGTAAGTTGTTTAACGATGCTCTCAGCGTTAAGACTGCGGTCTGGAGCACTACACTATATTATATATACTCCTTGCCATGTCACCATTCATGCATTTCCTGTAATTCATTTCGTGCTATAGAAACTTTACAAAGCTTTATTAAATAAACCAAGAAACAAACAATTACTTGTTACATAAACATCTGACACCTGTATCCTGCCATTTTCCCATTAAGTCAAAATGAAAGATGTAAAATTCGTTGCTTACAGAGCAGAAGAGAACATCATAGTGTTGCTTTAAGTGTGACAGATGTTGGTCCCTTTGTCCTACACGTCATTCTCAATGCCATCCTTATAAATCAGTGCAAATAAACTGGACAAAATAAAACAACAAACAGCGTGACAGCTATGACATATTAATAAAGCAAGGTTATTTTCTAAGAAAAACTAACTACAGACTCGCAGGAAATCGTACCACTTAAAAGTAGTTTCTTCCTTCACATTCCAATGTTTCATTCAATCTAAAAACTAAAATAGGAAATAAATTAAGTGCCACGCGCTGCGTGATGGCCAAATCAGTTTACTGCAAAGCAGCTACACAGAGCGTCTACTTTGCTACATTATGAGAGTTGTACTTGTATCGTTTTATTTATGGATTATTTAACGACGCTCTCATTACCTCAGGCTATATATTTGCAGTGTAGTTCATTGTGACAGACTGCGAACAATTAACACTTCACGCTCACACCTCATTTTCAGTTCATGTTCAGTAAAGTTCGGAACTCGAATGGGAAGATCCATAACTCGCAACAGTCCTACTGAACTACTAGAGTCATGAATCGTTGAGTGGGGGGCACACGGCTGATTGAGACATAGATTCGATGTGAATATTCAATGAATCCCAAATGAGAAGACTATGTAGGTGTGAACAGGATTAAGTTTGATATGGATGGCGTAAGATGGCGGTTTTCTGCGGTAACAGGGATTAACCACCGCTATTTGAATTAGGAAATAATTTTACTGGCTGCTGGGACTGTGGTCCGTATACAAATTTATCACTCGTGGGTTTTGGTATACACTTCGTATATCCAGAGACAGGTTGTATTCGTTGCAGCTTCCCTTACTTCAGGGGCGAAGTATAATTTAGCTGATGGTCCAGTTTCCGCGAAAATGTGGTCATGCTGTCAAACTCATGAGAATATTAGGAATATGTCCGGTGCGGAAGAAACCATACTATTTAACAGAAATTTTATGGAGCACATAATGTTATCAAAATTCAATCTAAACTCGTGTTTATAATTATCTGAGGCTTTAAAGTTCTTGACCGTAAAAACTTCACAAGTTTTATTTCATTGCATTGTCTTAGCAGGGGGAAAATTATAGACATCCTTTAATCGCTCAGACCTATACAACGCCCATTGTGCTCCTCAATTTCTGCTCTGGGTCTTCACAAGCCTCGACCTTAGCTAATGCCAAAAACCCTTCAGACTGAGACCGTCTTAATACCCATCGTTCTACCCATGCAGAGCCGAAGGCTATATAAATCGATACCAAACCTAGTGGAGCACTGGCATAAAGCCATGTTGGCAACGAGTTTTATCCCAGATGTCCTCTTTTATTCATCGAGAGGTACATCAGAGCCCCCATTGCTTTTCCTAGCAAGATCCGCTAACGAGCCCAAACCGAGCCCTCAGTTTCCCTGAGGAAACACCACTTCTTGGCCAGCACCTTCTACTAGCAGTCAGACAGTATTTTTTAATTTTTTTTTTAAACAGGCTTTTCGCTCCCATCAAGATACTTCGTTCACTTTTGCCATTCAGGACCCTCATGAAACCTCGTTAGATCTAAACCTTACTTCCTCTCGACAGGAAAAGCCAACAATTTATCCCTAAGACTGGAGTGAAAGAAGCTCTTCTCTTGGTTTACTTACGACGAAAATTCTACTACCATCGACTGCCATTCACTTATAGGGACAAGCGATCCTGCCATTGCTGGTCCCAACTGAACCTGTCGCAGAGTTCCAGCTGAGGTCTTAGTTCCTTACAGGAGATTCTCCACAACCTACCGCTTCGTTTTGTACTAAGCTGTCCAATTCTTCTCCTTCGTGACTAGCACCCCTACCAACTGATAGCTTAGAGACTTATTCCCAATGGACCCTCAAACGATCCTGAGAGGTCTGAATATCTATCCACGACAGCAGAAAACACATCATAGCCATCCAAAGCATGGAGAGAAGCCTCCTCCGAAGCACTGACGGCAGGCACTCACTAAGATTCGTCTGACCTTATGCCAGCAACAGAAGAGCACCAGTCTGGTCCAAACCAGACCAGAAATCGAGCACCGGTCGAGACTCATCACTCGAGACTTAAGTCTCTGCAACAGCCCGTTTCATTTGCTAGCCTGTTCACTTCGTCTCCTTGATAGGTTCTTCACCCTTAACGAGGTAGCTCCCTAGGCGGCCCTTCACAAGAGTCCTGAAGGAATTGATTGCCTCTCCTCGACAGCAAGAAGACGGAAGACCCAGCCAGCACATAAGCCTTTAAGGCAGAGAAACAAAGCGCACCCCGCCCCCAAACGCTGCAGGTTAACTCCGTTTTGCGATAGGGACAGCAGAGCACATGTGGTCCCTTCTAGACACGTGAGCAAGCACGAGAAGATTTAAGGCCGCGTCATAGCTCAAGCGGTTAGTCGCTGGCTTCCCACCGCGGCGGCCCGGGTTTGGTAAAGTGGGATTTGTGGCGGACAAAGTGGCGCTGAGGCAGGTTTCGTCCGAGTACTTCGGTTTCCCCTGCCAATCTTCATTTCACCAATTTCTCCACAATCACCCTCACCTAACATCTGGGGCTGATACTATAGGCCAGAAGTGGCCGCAGTGCAAAAGACTTAGTCCCACCCCACTAGCAATAAAAAAAACAGGAGAAGAGGCCCAAACCCCAGAGACTGGTACTTCCCTTAACCACCCTATTCGCTAGCCTGTTGAATACTTTCTGTCGGTGGTCACACTACTCACTGACATCAAGAGCGATTTTATAGTCTCACACCCATTAGATCTTAGAGATCTGAACTACGCCTTCACCACAGCACAAGAAAATAAGGGAGAGAGAGAAAGCCCCCATCCAAAGCACTGACAACAGGGACCTTCCTACTATCGCTGCCGTATGCTGTAGTTACAGTAGAGCCCCACCACTGGTCACAGCCGGACCCATAACTGAGACGTCAAGATTCCGGGGGCCAGAGAAGCTCCCTCCCTGCTCCTGTTGGCTTCTAGATTTTCCAATTTCTCCTCCTAACGCTCGGATTACCCATTCTTATCAAGTAATCCCCTCGGCCATATCTTCATCAGTGACCTTGAGAGATGTGGCTGCCCCCATAATAGTAGAAATCTAAGCAACTGAGCCCCTTAATGCATAGCAACAAGTTACCACACGGCTAGACCCTCCATTGCAAGGAAATTTTCTTCTTCCAAGACACCGACAACAGGAAAACTACAGCCCATTTTTTGTTGTTTACCGGGAGGGACTGCAGTCACATCAGAGCTCCAACCGAGCCCTCAGTTTCCAAAGAGGAGCCTTCCCGTTCTAGGTCTCTTCTTCTGCTAGCCAGTACAATTCTTCTCGTCGACTCTCCAGTTACTTGCCCTCACTAGACTCTCATTACATCTCCTGAGAGCCTGTGCAGGACTCTGCATTTAGGGGGAAGGCTGTGTATCACCACACCACATGGCTCCCTCGGTGTTACACAGGTCTCGGAACGATAGCTTAGGTCTCGGAACGATAGCTTACATCTTGCCTTACGGGAAAACACCCTCAGTCATTTGGGCCAGCCTATCTGCTTCCAAGGCAAGCCAAGCAGCTGCTTCCGGGAACTGCCACGAGGAGGTAGATTTGTTGTCATGGACACAAATTTCACATGTTAAATTTAGACTAGTTGTCTGTTACCGTCATCAAGAGGAGGTCATTATCTTATTATTTTGCGTGTCATGAAAAAGGAGAATAATGAAAGTTGATGTAAAAGGTTCTGACGACAATCTATAACACTCGGGATTACTGGGCCTTGGGACTTTGTCCATAGTCCGGTATTCTAAAGAACGTAAACTTTCGGAAAATTGTTCTCTTTCAGTCCTCAGCTAAAGGAGTGGAAGGCACCAACCCGACAACCTATGCCACTTAATTGCAAATATATGTCTCTGAGATCATGGCCTGTGAACTGAAGATGACAGGAAAAGTATAGTAACAAGTGTAGAAATGAATGAATAGATCTGAGACTAAGATAGAAAAGGAAATAGAAAGAAATTACATAAAACCAATGCAGAGGAATAATTTCAAAATTTTCACGTTACAAAGTACCAACTTATTTTTAGCGCCGTCTGTGGAACAAGAATTGAACCCCGGAACTAAAATAAGATACCCATGAAAAATCTGTCGGATATTAATAACCTTCCTTATAAATTGTTAATTTATTCCTGGTATGAAGAAACCATATGGGAGGAACATCCACACTTGGTTGCCTGATTGTCAGTTAGTTAATTAATCAGTGCTAACATGTGCACTAAGTTTGCAGTGCAATATGAAAATTTTTCAGGATTATCAGATAAGTGTAATACGTTAACTAGCTAGTTGATTAATGCTAAAATCTAAGGCAAGTCTGCATTAAAACATGAGAAAATATCTGAAGCAAGAAATGTTTTAACATAATTAACTAGATCCACGGACGATAGTCCATGTTTTGCTGCAACTCAAGAATTTCCCAATATTTTATAGAACCTGAAGGTTCATATCCTGTTCACAGGAACTCTCCTTTTGTTCCTGTCCTGAGCCAGATCAATCCAGTTCTTACCACCCCATCTTATCTAAGATTCATTCTAATGTTAATTACCCACTTAATTTTTGTTCTTCCCAGTGGTCTCTTTCTTTCTCGCTTTCCACCTAAATCTTACGGATTTTCCTCTTCTCCCCAATAGGCGCTAAATGTCCTGTCAATCCCTTCCTTTTTGACTTCATCATTCTAATTATATTTGACGAAGTGTACAATTTATGCAGTTTTCTCCAACCTCCCGTCACTTCATATACGTATTTTCGGTCCAAATATTCCCCTTAGCACCTTGTTCTCAAAAATCCTCACTCTGTGTTCCTACCTTAATATTAGAGACAAAGTTTCACACACACACACACACACAGAGAGAGAACCACAGGCGAAATTATAGGTTCACATATTCCAATTCGTAATCTTTAGGCAGCAAAGGAGAAGACAATGTTCTGAGCTGAACGGTAGCAAATATTATCCGAATTCAACAGCCCTTAATTTTGTTCTGAATCAAACTTTGAACTGTTACTATAGTTTACAAATACTCGAGCTTTACCGCGTTTTCAAACGATCTGTTAATTTTCGTTATGTCTTTATTTAGCCCTCCATTCGGGTGACAAGACAGGAACACATAATTAGGTTTCCTTGTGTATAATTCTAGCTCAATCTCATTACTAACGCCAATCAAATTTTCTCCGTTTCCCTTATGTACCACCTATGTTATCTCCCAGTAGATTCACATCATCGGCATAGATCAGCAGATAATATGTCCCATTTAATTTTAGTCCCACCTTGTTTTCATGGGCCCTCCTAATGGCATATTCTGAAGCAAAGTTGAAGTTCAATGGCTATAGAACAACTCCTTGTTTCAAGCCATTTTGGATATAAAATTTATCATACAAATATTAACCTCTGCAGACTTTTCTGCAGTTCATTTTAACCAGTTTTAAACAGCCTAACTAGTCTCATGGTTGACCCAAACTCTATGAGAACATTGTACAATACTTTCATCCTAATTTAAAAACAGAATTGCTTGAAGTCTATGAATACCTGATGTACTGCCTTATCGTATTTCAATTTTTTCTCCACTACCTGACGAATGTAAAAGATCAGTAGTTGATCTGTTACGTTAGAACACACATTGATGATCCCAAATAATTTTGTCTACATACAGACTTAACGTAGAATGCCTTTGGTTGAAATTATGATATACACTTTCATAGTTCCCCAAGCTCTGTTAATGTTCACCTCAATGTTTTCCAAAGCTGCGAACCTATTTTTGGTTTCAACCCGACACTGCTCTCTACACTATACATCCTTTAATTTCTGGAAATTGAATCTCTCCATATGAATCCTATGTGTTGTTTGTTTACTCACTGCCAGTCTCTCCCTTATTTTTGCCACCACCAGATAACACAGTCTGCTGCCCTGAATGATCGGACATCAAGTATGCTTGAATGCTGTCTCTTATCTGATAATATATAGTCAATTTTATGACCCCACTTCGATCGTCCTTCGTTGGACGCCACTTTTTTATCCGTTCCCTTTTATGCCTCTTATACTTTGGGGCCACTTGTTAATCTGTCCAACTCACCTTACCTTTTGTTAAACTCAATTATTATCTTCTCTCTCCCACACGTTGGTCACACTTGTAGATACTTCTTTCTTGTACTAAATTTTATCTCAGGGTTATTTAGATTATAAGGAGGTGCGGTTTGTTGATTTGGTACAGCTAAGGGGGTCTTATCACAGAGCCTTGAACGGGCCACAATTCGGAGAAGCAAGAAATGAACACAAACTACAAAAGCACATATCAAGTTTAGACTAATTATTATTATTGAACACTTGTTGAGACACTTCTTAATACAATTTCAAATCAGTAACTTTTATGTCTTGTTTCTATGAGATCCGGTGCATAACTTTACGTCTGATTTCTTCAAGGGCCGGTGTGTGATTTTTACCTCTGATTTCTTCAAGGGCTTGTGTGTGACTGACTTCGACAACTGACTTCCTTTCAAACCATCAAGTCCTTGTTCCATCAGCGTCTCGGCTCTGTCACACCCGTAGATTTTGATGATTGGTTACATTTGAAAAATAGGAGTATCTTAATTAGCTATTCCTCCACTCCGTTTAAGGATTACTGGGAGTTTAGGTTTCTGAGCTCCAATGTACTTTCTGTCAGAATCTTGACAAATGTTAAGCTAGGCTTGGGTTAAAACTTCATTATTTTAAGTTATGGCTTGCACAACCTGTCAAGTATCGAATTCACAAAAGACTTTGTAGTTACAATTTCAAGTTAAAATTTCTAAGAACCCGCGACGGAGTGTCTTCCTTTTCTGCTACACGTGTGAGTAGACGTTAACGCTTACATGCAAGAATAGACCTATGTCTCACTGCACTTGTTCATTGCATCCCATTGTGAACAATTAAAATTTCTAATTAATAAAACTAATTACATTTAGATGTTTGCTTAACAGTACTACGGTTGTAATTTGATTGTGAGTCCTTCAATCAGGGGATGTACAAATAAATTTATGGATGTTACGATGTTGGAACTTCATTATACATTTGACATATAGATTTTTGAAGATGGAAATGTTTGATGCTCCAACTCCATTATCATTACTAATTTCGAGTAGACTCTCATTCCCAATTGTTGGTTTGAAAATGATGTTCCTGTCTGCTTCGGCATTCAGTTCTCCCAAGATATGAGGAGCAGTCAAATGAAAACGGGTCAGAGGCCAAAATATATTAAAGAACATTCCTTTCCTCAAAAAAAGTCTCCAAAACTATTAATATCACTCTGTCCAAAAAGTATCCGGCCTTGGGCCGGGAAAAAAAAAAAGTTCTGTATTTTGGTGGTTACAATACCTAAACCCCTTCAAAGTAGGCCCCTTGTGACTCCACACACTTAACCCAGCCGTCCTTCCATCGCTGGAAGCAATTCTGGAAGGCTTCTTTTGAAATGGCGTGCAGCTGCGCCATCGCATTTTGTATGATGTCCTCGCGGCTGTCAAAACGGCAGCCTTTAGCGGTGTCTTCAATCTCGGGAACAGCCAAAATTGACAAGGAGCCATGTCAGGAGAGTAGAGAGCCTGGCGAACCTGCGGAATGCCGTGCTTGGCCAGAAAACCCTGGATCAGGTGCGATGAATGAGCTGGGGCATTGTCATGATGCAGCTGCTAGTTGCGTGCGTCCCACAGCTCCGGTCTCTTCCGCCGAAATGCATCACGAAGATGGCGGAGAACTTCTTGGTAGTACTCCTTACTGACAGTCTGGCCTAGTGGTGCGTAATCATGATGCACAACACCCCGGTAATCGAAAAAAGAAACAGTTAATATCACCTTCACATTGATCCGAACATGTTATGCTCTTTTGGGCCTCGGGGATGTTGGATGCTTCCATTGTGACGCCTGGACCTTGGTTTCCGGGTCATTTCCATACACCCACGACTCCTCGCCAGTGATCACAGTGTTCAGGAATTCAGGATCCCTGTTGGCCCACTCCAGCATGTCCTGCGCGACCTCAAGCATGCCCAAATCCACAGTTAAAATTGTGTTTGCGGAATCTCTGCTGATCCCAACCTCATCATCAACTTCACGGATGGACAAACGACGGTCCTCCATGATCAGTGTCCGCACTTTTTTAGTGACATCAGCATTGACGGTCTCCCGGAACGCTTCTCGCTGTCCGCCGACATACGGCCATGTTCAAAGCGGTTGAACCACTCTTTAATTTGAGTGACCTCCTTTGCATCATCGCCGAAAGCCTGCTGAATTTTGTGAATTGTTTCCGCTTGGGTATCCCCAAGTTTCTGACAAAACTTAATGCAGTATCGCTGCTCCAAGCGTTCTGTCATCTTGAGCGAAACGAGAATGCGACGAACACGTGTTTCACCACTTCGCTATCTGGCAGCCACAGACGCATCCGGCAGTGTTGCGAGTCAGCAAAAAATCACGCATGCGCATGAAAGTCCCTTCTACTACTACGCTCAGATTCCCCACCCCTTTGGCCATTACTTACAGCCGAAAAAAATAAAGTCCTATGATTTTTGGACATACGGTATATTTATCCCACTGGGAGATAAGACGGTCCTTAAAAAAGCTTGTGGGCTGTCTACGGAACCACATGTTTACCCAGCCACACACGTCTTCATCCGATGCAAACCGATGTCCACCACTGTCTCTCTTCTGGTCTCAAAAATCTGAAAATCACATGGGAAGAGATCTGAACTGTAGGGGGGATGTTGAAGCACTTCCAAACCAAATCTCTGTAGCGTATTCCTCACAGAGTTAGCAGTGTGGGGGCGCGCATTATCATGAAGAAGGCTAATACCGTTCGATAGCATTAAAGGGCGTTTTGACTTTATGGCACGTCTCAGTTTCTGCAAAGTGTCTTCATAGCGCTGTGCATTGATTGTGGCCAAATGCTGGAGAAATTCGACAAGCAGAAGGTCCTTGCAGTCGAAGAATAACGTCATCACTCTACTGGAACTTGTGTGTACGACTCTGGATTTCTTCGCTGGGGGAGAATTCACGTGTTTCCACTGTTGGCTCTGCCGTTTGCTGTTGGGTTCAATATGGTGGCACCAAGTTTCGTCCCCAGAGGCAATACGGGACAGAAAACATACTCATCCTCATGGTATCGTTGCAAGTGACCCAGTAATTCAGCCATTCTGAGTTTTCTATTCCTCCGTGAGTTGATGTGGAACCCACTGCGCGCAGATTTTGCGGTACAGCAGGTGTTTTGTTACACTGGCGTGTACGGAACTGTGACTTATTCCCATCAAAAGACTAATTTCTTCCACAGTGATCTGTCGGTTTGCCCGGATATGACCATCCAACGCAGCAATAACATCAGGAGTGATGACACGATGAGCCTGTCCTGGGCGAGCATTATCTTGCAGTGACACACGTCCCTCTCAGAATCTCTTATGCCATGCCAGCACACGCGAACGTGACATGCTGTGTTCGACGTAAACAACAGACATGCGACGATAAATTTCTCGTCCTCCTACTCCTTCAGCAGTCTAAAAGGGCACTACATTTCGCTGTTCTTCTTTACTCGCCTCCATTACTGATGTTGGACGACGACACGTAGCGCTAACCTTACTTCCAGGACAATAAACAAACGACTAGTGTGCAAGGGCATGTTGTCAATGTGCTTTCCCGAGTCCCGACCAGATGTTGGTACCATAAGCAAATTCCAGTGTTACCAATTTGCGCGCCGTGAATTATGCGTGGTGACTCATTTTCATTTGACTGCCCCTTATATTTGGTGTGCTATTTAGGGAATCAATGGATTACATGTTCTAGTTCTTCTCAGCACCTCGCCTTCACATCATCAAATTCATTCTCTATTTGTGCATGAAAATTCAGAAAAATGAAGTCACACCAGCGAGCTCTTCGTATTATTTACGGCATCCTGTCACTAAAAACTCTACCCTCTTAACTGCTGATATGATTCTCTTATGTACAAAACTAATTACATCTATACATTTTAGAATAAGAAATTCCAATTTTATTCGATTTTCTTTGAAACCAGCGTTCTTCCGAGGTCTCAAATCGCACACGTATTTCGTGTAATTGATTTAAGTAGTTCTGTCTTACCAACAGCAATATGGAGTTATTCTACCATTTAGAAAGATACACTACGGCAGTTTCACATGTACTTAAATCTGTAAATAAAACATAAATATTTATATTCTTAAGTTGTATTTGCCAGACGACAAGAATCAGATGTTTGTTTCAGGAACTGAGAAGAGAAGATTCATAAATGATGGCTAAGGCGTCATCGGTTGCATAATTTTCCAGTAAAAATTAATTGTAGAGAGGACGCCCCAATTTTACAGCTATGCAAATTGTGGTCACGTCATTTAGAAATGTTGATTGAAGGACGTAAGTATCAATTAACACCCTTCGCCACTTCAGGGTTTATACTGGTACAGACATATAATTCTCCAGAGTCTGATCATTTGACGTAAAGCCGACAGCAATAACGTAATTCTTATCTTCTACTTGCCATGTGTAATTGCAGGGTGTCGGGAAGAAGACAAGGCACTCCCGTTCTCCCTGAAGGCTGGGGAACAAGCCCATTACATTACAGGGAAATGTCCTTCACATACTCCATGAATGACATTAGAGTCAGGGATAAATAATGACGCTGGGAATGCATGTTGACGTTGAACGCCAGAACACCGGAGCGGTAGCCTTTACAGGTGGTCCGCCGGGAGCCATCTCTACTCTGTCCGGACTTCGCTACACCTGGCTGTAGGGACACTTCAGATCCAAGCGTACAAACATGAAACGATGACTCGTGAACATGTTTCACAATCCAGCTCAGAGTAAACAACACCTCTGTTATTCGTTCCCTCGCACTTAATTTAGTACCCGCCTGGACTCTCGACAGAATACACCAATACCGTAATATATTTAATTTTGTATCGGCTGGATTAGATAAGTGAATCATTTACCTCGGGATGGCAAATTTGCATGGAAACAAGTCACAGAGCAGTAAATAATTCAGCGCCCTTGTGGCAGCCATTCACAACTTAGATAACTCCTCTTTCAAATGGTCACTGACTTATTCCATGACGATGCTTAAGAAATGAAGCAATGCATCATGAAATCGGTTCATTCTTTTTCAATGACTCTGTATTACACGATAAAATTCTCATATATTAATAACACGCCAAATTTTCCACTGAAAAATTTTAGAACAATAAAAAGCAACATGAGAGTAACAAAAATATACCGCTATTTCAGGTGTGATCAATAACTCTTACTCCGTGGCGTGAGTCCGCAAGCGAACTATATCGACCGAACGATCGCAGCTTGTCGATGAAGTTAGTGCCAAATTTAGCGGATAGAGGGTGTCGCGTGATCAACGCAATGAATCCCCAACGGCCGTTAAATTCGGTTTTCTAGACCGGAGACGCTACTCCCTTGAAATAGCTCCTCAACTATCATCACGAGGCTGAGTGGACCCCGCTCCAGACACACTACTTCTCAGAAAATCAGTAGAGCTGGGAATATAACCTTTGCATCTGTAGCCAGGAACTCTTGCCATTAGACCACAGAGGCGGTCTGATGAACAACTCTTAAGTGACTTATTTTGTTCGTAAGGTGAGGTCTTACAAACGGGGTGGGGGAAATTAGAAAGTACATGCTTTAATTTTTTAAAACACTAAACTACTCCCTACTGATTTGTATACTCCTTGAGTCTCGAGAGCTCCTCTTTCGGGTAAGTAACCCGTAACTGCAATTTGGATTTCATTGAAATATTAACATTCAGTCTTATATTTTTTCGCCTCCATTATAAAAGCCTAGAGTTTAATATATTCATTCATTCGTCAGTAATCTGTCAAGACGGCAGGTCCACAGTCTCTTCCAAAACCGTTCCTCCACTTGATGCGATCTAGAGCTTTCTCCTTCAAATGAAAATATCCTCTTCTGCCTCCAAGGTCATCCAGCATCTTCTTACGCCTCCTTCCTCGTCTTCTTGTCACTTCTGTACGCCCCTGTATCTTTCCTTCAATAACTTCTTTTAGAAGGCAGTTACGGCGTGAGATATGACCAATCCAATTAGCCTTCCGTTTTGTTATTTCGTGTAGGATATTCCTCTGCTCACTAACTCTAAATAACACTTCTTCATATCTCATATAATCGGTCCAACTGATCTTCTCCATCCTTCACCAACACCACATTTCGAAGCTTTCCAGGTGTTTCTGATCTACTGCCCTAAGTGTCCAAGTTTTTATCCCGGTACAAAGCAATGATCCAAATGTAGCATTTTACTAGTTTCTTTCTCAAATCTAAGTCCAATTTGCTGGTAAAAAGATTCTTCTTCTTGCTAAATGCAGCTTTTGCCATGGCAATCCTGGATTTAATTTCACAAGTACGCCTTCCATCATCTGTTAACAAGCTACCCAAATATTTAAAACATTTCACATTCTCCAGTTGTTTTTGGTCTATTTTTATTGTGACTGGGGTTGGTTGCCTCGAAATTTTCATTACTTTTGTTTTATCCACATTCATTTCCATGCCATAGCACCTTCCAATTTCGATTAGTCTATCAATCATAACTTGTAGCACAGTTTCTTCCTTAGCCATTAACACAAGGTCATCAGCATATTTCACTGTTTGAATAATTTGCCCTCCTAATTTTAAGTCTCCAAGCACATCCAGAGCTTTCTTGGTAATGGCATTCGCTGTACAAGTTGAACAGAATTGGTGATAAACAGCATACTTGTCGAACTCCTCTTCCAATCTGCACACTTCCTGCCTCCCTTCTGTCCAGTCGCACTGCAACTTTCTGATCCATGTACAATTTACTAATCAATCTTCTTTCACGCCAATCGATACCTGTTTCCTTTAGGATCTGCATTAATTTGGTCCAATTTTCACGGTAAAATCCCTTCTGCCAGTCCATAAAGCAAGCACACAGTTCTTCATCCATCTCCAAAGTTCGTTCTGCTATAATTCTCGTCATCCCAATAGCTTCCCTGGTTCCTATTCCTCTTCTAAATCGAAACTGATCCTCTCGAAGTATATCCTATATTTTCCTTTCGATTCTTCTTTTAAGTCTTTGCTATTATCTTTGCTGTATGTGCAATAAGTCTTGTTGTGCGATGGTCTCTGTATTTTGTAGCTTTTGTCTTTATCTTTAAGGCAATCATTGTCACTTCTGTAAAGTGCTTGAGCCACTCCCTACTTTCATATACGGTGTTTATTAGTTTGCTCAGTGTTTTCAAACCACCTTCTCCCAGTATCTTAAGCACATCTCCAGATACATCATTATCTCCTGTAGCCTTTCCATTCTATATGTCCTTGATAGTCTTCCCACCTCACTCTGTAAAATATATGTTTCTTTCTCGTCTGTATCTACTTCTTCTTCCGGTTCCACTTCCAAGGTTTCTGGCCGATTAGGTAGATCATAGAGTTCTGTAATATAATTTTCTCAAATTTTCAACACTTCCCTCTGACCTACTCTTCTATTCCCCTGGGAGTCTTCGATGCCAATATTATGAATCCCATGGTTCTCTTTCCATCCTAGTCCTTTGGTCTTCATGTACATCAAATCATAACGTCCTGTCCTTTGAAATTCTATAATCTCATTACATATCTTCTCAAGATATTCCTTTTTGGCCCTGTCAGTGGCTCTTTTCAATTAATTCCTAGGTCTCCTGTATTTCCTCCTGCCTTCTTCATTGTTTACATTCATCCATTTTCTTCGCTCCTTCATTTTACTCATCATCTCCTGTGTAACCCATGGTTTTCTTGCTATCTTCTCAACTTTACCAACCAATTCACTAATAGTATCTAAAATGCATTCTTTTATATTGTTCCACTGCACTTCAGCATTTCCGCTTTCACTTTCAATTGCACTTAGTTTCTCTTCTAGGGTCTCCTGCATGCTTTGTCTTTGAGCATATAACTTCTCCAAATCCCATCTAGGTCTGCACTTTTGGAATCTTATAATTTTCTTCAACCTGGTTCGAAACTCGGCAACCAGTAAGTTGTGGTCAGAGTCAATATCTTCCCCAGGCAGCGTCTTCACATCCTTCACACTGTTTCTGAATCGATGTTTCACAAGGATGTAGTCCAGCTGATGCCACCTCCAATCCCCAGGTGCCTTCCATGTGTAAAGTCTTCTCTTTGGCTTCTTGAAACAAGTGTTGGTAACAATCAGTCCATTTCTTTCACAAGAGTCAATAAGCATTTGACCCCTACGATTCCGTCTTCCTAGTCCATGTGATCCAACAATATTCTGATATGAGTTTAATATATAGAGGAATATAAATGTAATGGTTGTGAAAACTGGTCTCTCCGTTACCAGTATAGTACAAATTGAAAGCAATTCACAGCGGTATGCTGAGGAGAATATTACGAATGGAGGAAGCGGTAGAAAGAGGGAGGAATATATACCACAAGGAGATTTTTAATTTGTAACTTTCAAGAAATGTTATTGGGGTGATAAATATAGGTGGATGAGATTGGCAGGATTTTTAGCACGCACGGGAGAGATGATGAATATATACTATTTTAGTTGGAAAAAACTGAAAAGATGTGAGTACTTCCGAGGCCAAAATGTAGCTGGGGGTAATTATAAAGCTTAAAAGAGCAGGCGTGAGGGTGTGGAAGCGAATCGACGGGCTCAGGATGGAATTCAGTGACGGATTCTTGTGAGCGCGTTAGTAAACCTTCGGTTTACATAGAAAGCGAGGAAGGGTTCGGTTCACGCTTATCACTGGTGTGCGCGAGGGCACGTTGCGACACACTGTAATATGGTGTGACATTGAAGAGGCTGGCTGAATCGTGACGTTCCTGACCTATATTCGGGAAGTGTTCGGCTGCATCCTCGGTCGGAACACCGAATATTCTGAACTTATCGCTGTTCTCCGAAGTCCCCCTAAACGTATATCGAGACCACTTCCTTCCGCATTGCATCCATTCACTGGTCACAATGAAGCAGTGATTAAATCAAATGCTACCCTTCGCATTTCGATACGATTTTTATTTTACGTAATTGTTTTGCTGTCTCCTGAGCAAAACGTAGGGCATGTACGGCATAAAGATAGGTAACAGGTGTTTTGAAAATGTGGCACAGTTCAGATTGAACCGTGCTGAAGCAACGGCTCCCTTCCGTGACGTCATAGCTTACAGCCGTACCTTTCACGATACACCTTATCGTTGCCCTAGAGCTTACCCCTCCTCATCTTCCCTATACCACGTGGTTTTTCCCCTCCCTTTGTTCCCTTGTGTGTCTCGGAAGGAAGTATGTTTTGTGAGCAGTGGAGTAGTCTGATAGGTCTGATAGTGGAGTCACTCGGGCTAGGAAGTTGGCGGACCAGCGGGAGGAATTTCTAAATTTCAGTTCGGCGGGGGTTTTCGAAATCTAGTTTCGATGTAGTCGGGAGCTAACTGCAGACATCGGGGTTACTTGCTGTCGCCAGCCATCGGGGGAAATGTATGGCGGCGATACGCGGAGTTGTTTAGTTAGTACAGGGTGGGGCTCTGAAACTTCCTTTTTGTGAAGGCGCATTGTGAATGGAGGGGAGGTCGCAGAAAAGTTGGGATAGGCTCGGCGAACGCAGCAGTCGCGGAAGTTTCTGTATAATACCCCTCAGCAGTAAACATGAGGTGGACGAGTGAGTACCGTGCGTTTACTGTCGAATCCTATTTTTCGAACAACCATTCCTAAGTGGCGGTGCAGCCTGCGTTCCGTACTCACTTCGGAATTAAGTTCAGAGGTCCGGTTCCCGACGGGAAATCGATTGTTTTGTTGGTAGAGACCTTTAGGACAACCGGGAGTGTGGTGAAAAAATCATCAGGACGACAACGGACCGTTACGACGTCAGAAAATGTGGAGGCAGTTCGACAGTCGATTTTGAGATCTCCAAGACGCTCCGCTTGCAAACATGCAGTCGCCCTAGACATATCCAATCGTTCAATGCCCCGAATTCTTCACAAACCTCATCATTTCCATCCATATAAGATGGTTGTTGTGCAAGAATTGTCACCACGTGATTTCCAGAGCCGAATAACGGCGTGCGAAACGTTATTGGAAACTTTATCCCCTGAAGCACTTGTTTTCTTTAGTGATGAGGCACATTTTCACCTGTCCGGATATGTCAACAAGCAGAATATGCGCTATTGGAGTGGTAACAATCCCAGAGAGCTCCATGAGAGGCCACTTCGTAGTGATAAGTGATTTTTTTTGGAAGAAGACAATCATGCAGTTACTGTCAATTCACAGCGGTATTAGGACATGATTAAAAACTTTTCGAACCAGCTCTTGAAGAAATGCATCTAGGAAATGTCTGGTACCAATAGGATGGTGCCACGGCCCACACAGCCCGAGCTTCGATGACAGTTTTGAGGGCAAAGTTCCCCGGACGGCTCATCTCGCTTCGAGGTGACATCCCGTGGGCAGCGCACTCACCTGATCTAACGAACTGTGATTTCTTTTTATGGGGATACCTCAATGCTGAGGTTTTTAAACATCGCCCAGCACACCTGCTTCAGCTGAAGAATGTTATTCAGTAGGAAGTAGCCCAAATTCCGGTGCACATGTCGGAACGTGCAGAGGGGAACTTCAGAAAACGCTTGCATCAGTGCATAGAGAACGGTGGCCAACATCTTCAAGATATTTTGTTTCAAACTACATGATTTAAAATTTTAAAGTATATTATTTCATTAGCTAAACATAAATTTTGTCTATCAGCAATAATTTTACTTTTATTCGCCTTCAAAGAAGGAAGTTTCTGCTCCCCACTCTGTATATTTATATTTTCTTTGGGGCCGCCTGTGGCTGACCAAGGAGCAGTAGTGAAGTATGTTTACTTAGTGTACATATTTTCTTTGGGGCCACCTGTGGCTGACCAAGGAGCAGTAGTGAAATCGTGTTGTGGTGTAACGACTTCCGTACATAATGTAGTTGGGCCAGTGGAACTGGGCATGTCGGCTGAGTTTGATGCCGCGAAGTGCGGATAAGTATGGGGCTGAGATCAGCCGTGTATATTTTGGGTTGTCAGCGACATTGTGTGCCCGCAGTGCTATGTTTTTTTGTATATTCTTGCAGTGTATATTCTTGTGTTTTGTTCTCATTACATCTTGTTATTGTTATATGGACGATCATTATAACTTCTGACAGGGCCTCCGCTGCGGGCTTGGATTCTGATCTGAGTCTAGGACGGTGACAATCAGACGTTCTGACTGACCATAATGTCGAGAACATCGCCTCTATCATCACGTGTGAAATGCGCAGAGCATTGCGGAGCTTACATCTTGAAGTTAGAACTAACAAATAGTTCCAAGAAATTGAAGTTATTCCAAACATGATGCTTTGCATTCAGGTCACCGCCAGGATAGACCTATTTCTGTGACGTCTGTGTCACTCTGCAATCTTAGCAGAGATTTACACACGGCTGCAAGCAGCATTTCAGTGTTTCCAATCGGTTTGCAGACCCTGTTGTCTCTGCTGGCAAGCAATGAAATAAGTCAACAGAATGTGTAAGGGCTACCTCTCTTAAATGCTACGGCCGTTCCGCCGTCAATTAACCGTCAATCTGATAAATATCATAATCCGGAATGTAGAATATCATGTGAGGTTTCAGGTATCTTGCCTCCCAGTGCTTTATAATTGAATGCTATAATTTTCGGGGGTCTATGAACTGCTGCTGGCATTGTTCTTCAGGCGTGTGAAAACAGCTTTAGTTATGATAGCAACTTTTCCCTTTTCTTTCGCAGTACCAGAGGGCCCTGTCATAACATGCTCCACCACACTAAAGGCAAGGAACGCGTCATCCGTTGCATTAATATTTGCAGTTTTAGCATCCTCTGACTGAGCTTAGATTTTTCCTTAAAGATGTTTCTGTCTTTGTTGTGATGGTTGCTGCCGATGTTGAGTCCCGTTGTTCCTCATAATATAGCTTCAGAACGGACAGCACAGAAAATACGGCGGAACGCTTAGAAAACGCAGGGCAATTGCCGTTGTTTGCTGGTCGTTGCCTAGTAACTGCTGACTCCTCTGGCTCCTCTATTCCGGCTTTCAGCCATTGTGTCACTTTTCTCCCTCCTTATGGCTGCTCGCCCCGAGTAGCCTACAGGCATATCTCCATTCTTTTCTTCCAAGGGGACGTGTCGGTGGCGTCTGTGATCACCTTCGTGAGCAGTACCTCTATGCCGTGCTAGCTCCGACGACCCTCTTTCCTGTGTCGTGAGGACAGAACCTTCCAAAGTGGCCGGTGCTTCTACAATGCCACGCTTAAGCTGTTGGTAGTCTTTTCTTCCGTTTGGAAGGTGTCCGGCTCTTCCACAATGTCTTGTCATTTGTTGTCTGGAATTGACGGGAGACCTTACTCACCAGGGATTTACCATTATATTGTATCCGTCTCTTCATCTGATTGCAGTACTCTAAGGACAGGTGTTGGTCCAAAAACGGTCTTCATTTCCCATATTAGTCCCCTCATTCGTCTCTCCTTAGGGACTTCCTAGTCGCCTTTAGGGCGGTAGGAAAGTAGGTGGCTTTTACGCGTTGTACACAGCTATAGCGCTCCACCACGTTTTGTCTTCTTTTGACTGCTCTCCCTCTTGGTCTTCATGTTTTCTTGAGTGGCCTCCATCTTCTCTTGGTCGCCCCTCACACTACCCTTAGTTTCTTTCAGGCCAGTTTTCAGGATATATCAAATTTCGAATAGCAGGTTTCTCCTCTTTGCCTTACTTTTGTAATATTGCGATATAACTATCCAATGCAGTCTTCAATCTGACAGTTCAACTAATCGCATTTGATCAGTTCAATCCAATGCAACTAAACTACCTTCTGACACGTGTTAGTCATAAAATAGGGGGATTGAATTGGTAAGTGGATTTATTGAACAATTATAACTCGTAACTAAAGGTAACTATAAGAGTTTCATGGATCTATACACTCTGAAGATAACAGTAATCACACATAAAGTCCTACATATCTCCACTAGACGTTGCTTGGTAACGGCTCCTAAGACTGGAGATTCTTCCGCTTACGTGCTCACGTCCTTGTCGGTTGGTGACCATCTCACAGTGCTCTCAACTGCAACTCGCTGGCTTCGTGTAAATTGCAGCCATCAACGTCATTCTTGGCTCCGAGTCCAGCGCTACTCACAAATATATTGTGGCTTATTTGTTCTATGTATGTATGTATATTAGGGGTGAGCCATAGAAACCGGCCCTCGCATTGCGGCCATCAATGATCTATTGTGCTTCCTCTTGATTTAGCCCTTTAATAATTCTACACATTTAATGAATATTGTTGGATCACATGGACTAGGAAGACGGAATCACAGAGNGTACACATTTAATAATGTGTAGGGCCCTGCTTATGGGGGCAACATAAAAGGCCTTTGTTCCATGCAGAACTGACGAAAACATAAATAAGCTATGGACTCACAGTCACACAGGATGTGTGCGGCCGATTCGTTTCTTTGTAGGCACATTTCACAAGTTGGGTTATCTGTCAGTGCAACTTGAAAAGGTGCCTTTTAGGTGGCAGTGTTCCGTAAGTAATCCTACCACCCATCATAATTGATGTCTGTTTAATCTCAACATATCCTTCGTTCTTCTGACAGAGGTTCCTGCTATAAAACCTTGTGCCTCTTTGAATCCAATTATGGATTCCTGGTATTCTTTTATGATTTCTATCAGTCCAGTCCCTAATCTCTTTCTTGGCGAAACCAATTGAGATGCCAGAAGCTGGTTCAAGTCCTGTGAACGGCTATTCCGATCCTGTTCTTGCCAGCTGATCTGCGGTTTCATTCCCTACAATACCCTCATGACCTGGCACAGTTATACATTCTGTAGCCAGGTATATGAGGACATTCCCAAACCTATTTTGAAGTGATTTGGTGTGTACCAAGTGTTTTAATTGTAGCTTAACGTTTCTGATAGGATATATATGTATCTATTTCTATAATTCCTATCTGAATTCTCAACTGTGCATGCCTTATTGGCATCCATCTCTGCCTGGAATACTGTTGTGTAATGACCAAGGCTGAAGGCATAGTTCCGCCTCGTTCCATCACAATACACTTCAGCTCCAGTGAATTTATTTGTCTTGAAACCATCTGTATACCAGATTAGTCCCCCTTTTCTGTCTAGTTGAAACTTCCCTTTCCATTCACTTCTATCAGGAAATCTGAACCTGAAGGGTCTATCATAAACATGTTTTGGTAGCTTTTGTCGGATCCCATCTGTAGGATGATTTTTCTTTCATGTCCCGAGTCATGTATACATGTACAAAACCTTCGGATTTAGGTCTCCATTGATCATTGCAACGTAATCTGTAATTTCCTATCTTGGCCTCTGCTTCCATCTGCAAATGCAGTGGAGAGAGTCCTAGTAGGTTTTTCAGTGCGGCTATTGTAGCTGTTCTCATTGTTTCTCTAATTCCCAAGCAATCTGTCCTTTGCAGTTTGCTAAGTTCTGCCTGACTTGTTTTGAGTTTGACTCTAGGCCACCATATAGGGGCAGTATAGGTAATTATGGGTCTTACAACTGCAAGACATATCCAATATACCACCCTTGGGGTCAGTCCCAAAGTCTTCCCAAACTTGCCTCTGCATGTCCAAAAGGCCTTATAGGCCTTATTAATAGCCTTATCCAACTGTTTTTTCCATGTCAGCCCCTTGTCTAATGATAATCCAAGGTACGTGACTTCACTGGCTAGCCGGGTCACTTTACTGAAGAGTATTGGTTCTTTAATCACAGTCATGTTTGAATTGATAGACAAGTTTATCCTTTGGCACCTCTATAGAACAGTATACCGGGCTGTTTGTAAGACCTCTGATAGAGTGTGCGTGAATTTCCCGTTAATTAGGATTGCTATATCAACAGCATATCCTAATGTGAAGTGGCCTGTACTGTTGAACTGTATATAGGGCTGTTTCCATTAATTAGGATTGTTAAACAACAGCATATCCTACTGTGAAGTGGCCTGTACTGTTGAATTGTATACAGGGCTGTTCCAATTAGTCAGGATTGTTATACATCGGCATATACTACTGTGAAGTGGCCTGTACTCTTGAGCTCCCAAAGATCCTCATCCTACGACCAGGCTCCACAGGAGAGGGGAAAGAACACCTCCTCTGCGGGCAACCTCTCGCGGCAGACGCTCTCAGGGTCTCTCCAGACAATGTAGCAATTATATTCCTGCTTTCCAGCATAGCACAGATCCACCTGCAACTTGTGGGCTCATTGCCATGCTTTTCAGCAGCCTGTTTCATTGTATCAAAGAGGTACTGTCAAAGACTCCCTCTACATCAAGGAATGCTCCAAGAGCAATATCCTTGTGTTCAGTAGCATTCTCTATGCGTGTTACTACATTATACAATGCAGTTTCAGTAGATTTACCTATTTGGTAAGCATATTGGTTTCGATGCAGAGGATGAACTTTAATACACCATCCATAATATGTCTATCTACCACTTTCTCCATCGTTTTCAAAAGGAAAGAAGACAGGCTAATAGGACGATAAGCTTTGGCCTCGGTATAACCAAGTTTCCCGGGCTAGCTTTGCCTCTAGGCTGTAAGGATAAACCCATGCGCCATGCAGGCTCTAAATATGCAGCATATGTGTGGGACTAAATGTTCCTCCCCTTGCTCCAGAAGTGCTGGTACAATACCATCTGTTCCTGCAGACTTAAATGGTTTGAAGGTACCTAACACCCATCTGATTTTTGATTGATTGATTACCCGACATGCCAGGTTCCAGTCTCCCCTGTTCATTATGTATCCACATACGTCCAGGTTCTGCTGGCCCCACTCATCAACTGAATCAACAGTCAACTTTGAATTTTGGAAGTTAACTCTGAACAGGTCCTTCAGCGTCCCTTCTCCAGTTTGGAATACTTGCCATCAGGCAGCTTGATAGAGCTAACATTATTCGTCGCCTGTTTTGCCATGACCCTCATGAGCCTGGCACTGGCCGGCACGTCATCGATCTGACAGTACATCCTCCATGAGGATTGTTTGGCTTTCCTTATCTCTTTATTGTAACAGTTGAGCTGGTTTCCTTGTAGCTGTTCCAATGTCCTGTTCTTTTCGCTATATTAAATAGATTTCTTGTTTTAGCTCTTAGCCCACTCAGCTTTTTATTCCACCAAGGTGCATTCCTTGGTAAGCGAGTGGTCCTGGCTGGACAATTATGATAAGAAGACAAGATGAAGGCCCGTTGCAACTGGTCATCAGATCAATCTATGTCCCTTATCGTGCGTATACATCGCGAAATAATCTCCAGGTTGACCCTTAGGTCGTCCTTGTACGACTCCCAATTGGTTCTCTTGGGATTATTTATTATTTATTCTATGTAGGAACTGTAGAGCCACAGAGGCCTCGGGGCACGAGCGAAACGGAGAGTTGTGGATTGTATCAGCGCGTTGTTAGGCGACAGCATTGTGAACCCTTGGATTGCACGAGAGTAAGTTGGTTCCACGTGACCTCTTGCTTTTCCGCAAGTGACGCCAAACAAACTCTTACTGAGCCCGTTGCTACACAACGCTCGGTAAACTTCCCTTCCTCGCTTGACTGTGACGTCAGGCAACAGTGAATTGAGGTGCGTTTTCTGCTAGTACGATGAAGAGTTTATGGGAGAAATCGGAATTCCTAAGTACAAGCGTTAGATAAAAATTAGTGGCAACACTGTTGTAACATGAAAGATGTGCGTCAGGTGGCCCTAGCGCCATCTGTAACTGATAGCAGAAGTTAAGTTGAAGTAGTGCAGTGAGTGGCTCTAGTTGTGTTTCATTGAGTTNCTACCGGAGGAATTGGAAACTACTTGGGCGAGAAACTTTGCCTAATTTTGCACAGAGGTCTCCTAGAGACTTGTTCCCTGAATTTTTTAGCCCTTAAAATTCCACGACTTCCGCCGGGTTTGAACCCGCGTACCTTGAGTCATTATGTGGGAACGTTGCCCCTAGACTACAGAGGCCGCTTTCAAGCACCCTCAAAACATGTCTACGAAACAAGAACAATGCTTCTGGATAAAAATTGAAGTTGCATGAGGCCGTAGTGCACAAAACTGTTATAAGAGACTGCGAGAAGCATGTGGTGATGCTGCCTTGCCATATCGCACATTGGTACGATGGATGAAATTGTTCTGTGAAGGGAAGGATGCCATTCAGTTCAGCCGTCGTTAAGGACGACCCTATATTAACAACCACACAATTCATCTTCTTGCTTCTTTGCTGGATGTCGATTGTCGATGGGCTGCGCGGGAGTTAGCTGCTGAGGTAGGCGTATGTCACAAACGTGCTCCATATTCTGTACGATATTCTTGGATACAGCAAAATTACAGCGCGTTGGGAAGCCCACACAATGTACGAGGTGCAACAATGGCAACGTTATGCAATTGCACAAGACTTGTTGGACCGACACCAGAAGGAAGGTGACGACTTCCTTGTAAGGATCGTCACTCTGGACGAAACTTGGGTTCGCTCATACGAACCGCACTTGAAACGACAGTCAAATGAATGGAAGCATCCTGGCTTTCCTGGTCCAAATTGCGTCCTACACAGAGTAATGTGAAGGCGATGTTCATTGTGGCATATGACTAGGGCCCGGATTTTTTCAAAATGCATATGCGTATATGCAAATGCATATTTTGAGGGGTTTTGGTCGTTACTGCGTATTCTAAACGTAAGAGCATATTTCTGCATATACTCGTATGTTCGAAATTAAGGATAATTAAAGACGAGACAACCTATTTATGTGGCCGATGCATAGCAAATTTCGTAGTTGTTAAACTACATGCAGACGAACCCAGTAACCCTCATCTTCTTGCTTGCAAAGTACTAGAGAAAACCAACCACAGCACAATAGCAAGATTTGTAAATTATTCTCTGTGACTACCATGGCCATCTGAAATTGAGAATAATTGTTGTAAGGCGCTTGTATTACTCACAGATGGAGTTCTCTATATGTTGAAAGCAGCATAGGCCTTACAAGTATTTTATTCAACTTTTATACACGTAACCTGTTTATCTCACGGATTACACCGTATTGCAGAAAAATACGCGCACAGTTTCCAGCTGTTAACGATTTAATTGCAAGTGGGGAAAAAACTGTTTCTGAAAGTACCAGATCGTGTCCAGCTCTAGAAAGATTGCCTACCTCAGATTCCTCTGCCACCTGAACCTGTCCTAACTATGTGGGGGGCATGGTTATCCGCAGTTTCATTTTATCAGGAGAATTTCAATCAAATAAAAGAAGTGGTTACAAAACTTGAAGATGAGTATGCATGTGTCCGTGAAGCAAAAGTGGTGTTTGGAAGTGATACTGTTTATCAAGATGTGAATTTTATCCATGCACATTTTTCTACAGTTTCAAAAGCCATTGACAGCTTAGAATCTTGTGGTGCACTCCTTCACGACTCACTTGAACTCGTTCAGAAAGCAACTTGTTCACTGAATTCCGCTCCAGGTGAAATTGGAGACAAGATTAAATGCAAGTTAGAAATTGTGTTGAATTCGAACCCAGGACTAAAAAAGATTCAGTCAATTAGTCGGTACTTTAGTGGAATTAGGGTATCTTTGCCAAATGAATGTTACGAACCTTCGGTGAAAGTGTATAAATACTGTCCAATCAAGTCAGTTGATGTAGAAAGATCATTCTCGGCCTATAAACTCATTTTGACAGACAACAAACACAGTCTGTCTCCAGAAAACATTGAAAGACTTCTAGTTGCCTATTGTGATGCTACTTTCTGCAGTGAATGATACATGTAAATAGATGAGTCTGAATGAAGTGACCTGTTTCTTAAGTGCATATTGTTTTATTTTTGGTGCATATTTTCCCGCTTTTTGGCGCATATTTTAAGTGTTTTTAGGGCATAGAGATCCGGGCCCTATGACATTAATGGAGTGATACTACACCACACTGTACCTCAACGACAGGCAATAAACGCTGCTAGTACTGCAATTTCCTGCGTAATAATCTTCGTCCAGCACTCAAGAGAGAGCGACGACACTTGTTGGCAACGAACCCCATCATCCTTCACAACAATGCAAGGGCTCATACTGCTGACGCTGTCAAGTATCTCTTTCGCCGCTGGCGCTGGTACATACTGCAACATCCGCCATACTCAGCCGATATGAGTCCGTGCGATTATGATCTCTTTGCCAAAATGAAAGAACCACCGCGAGGGACACGTTACAACACAAGAAAGGAGATTATTCGTGCTGTAGGGTGGTCACTGCTCGACATCAACAGAAGTGGGCGCGCTGATGGTGTACGACGCCTTCCACAAATTTGGTAGAAGGTGGTACAAATGGGGAGCGATTATATTGAAAGAATGTAAGTGTGTTTACCTCAGGTAATAAAGTCATTTCAGAACTATAGAGGTGTTGCCACTACTTTTCATCCGATCTTTGTAGTTCTCGGAGTGAGACCGTGGAGTAAGTTACGAGAGAAGCATGCAAATGGCATACAGAAGAATAGAGGAAGTCGGCCTGTGAGAATGTAAAGTGTGACTGGAAGATTTTTATGTATAATATGTGATAGTGTGTGATAGCTAGGAAGTCAGCCAGTGAAGACTTACTGTGTGACCTCAAGACTTTATGCGTGCTATAGTGCATCGTGATTGGGTTTGCGTAATTCAGTAATTCTTGTCTAGGTCCCAAGTTATAAATACGTAAAGACTACTGAAGTTAGACTGAAATGATTGGCGTGTAGTGAGTATAAGTTGGCGTGTAGTGAGTATAAGTTGTGTAAGGCCGCAATAATGTAATAATTAATTGTAGTTACGACCTGTATGTTGTTAATAAAACCAATTAACAATCCGAATCGCTTCTTCGGTCACTCAAACATGCTCTAATATATCGGGTGTCCGGATGAAAGTTATTCAAATTATATATATATATATATTGTGACATGTTGCGCCAAGCCGAGC